>NW_016107325.1:8959793-9032736 GCF_001604975.1 Cebus imitator
ACAGAGCCTCCAACTCTTACCCAGGCTGTAGCACAGTGATGCAATCTCGGCTCGATGCAATCTCAGCTCACTGCAATCTCCACCTCCTGGGTTCAAGCAATTCTCCTGCCTCAGCATCCTGAATAGCTGGGACTCCACATGCACGCCACCACGCCCAGCTAATATTTTTTGTATTTTTAGTAAAGATGGGGTCTCACCATGTTGGCCAGGATGGTCTCAATCTCCTGACCTCCTGATCCGCCCACCTTGGCTTCCCAAAGTGCTGGGATTGCAGGCATGAGCCGCCGTACCCAGCCCCTTTTTAAATTTAAGAACCTATTCTTATTTCATGTTTCAGCTCAGGATAGTTTGCTAAGCCTATGGTCCTTGCTACGACATGCAAGGCAAGATTTCATTCAGTAGTTCATAATAAATGTTATGTGTGAAAACAAATCGACTCATAGTATTACTTTAACTAGAACCACAATCCACACCAGATTCGCTAATTATTATCTCCTCTGAGGTCTCTGGAAAGGTGATGATAACCAGTTCCATGACCCACCCCTAAGGTTTTCATCATCTTTGACATTTCTGTCAATTTATTATTTTTTCTATCTGTCAACGTGGAGATTAAATAGAGGAGAATGTGGACTTCTATTGTTTCCAGAACTTTATGAGGATAAGGACATTTAGGCAATGGAATAGGTTACTGAAGCACAGTGTGAAGATTTTTTTTTTTTTTTCCAAGAGGTTCAGCTGTCATTTGCGTGGAATGGTTTAGGACGGTTCTGCCTGGAGGCAGGACTATCGACTCATTAACCTCCTAGTCCTGCAACTCTGTCAATCTCAGTTCTCACCACAGTTTCAATCAGATACAGCTGCCTCTAGTTTCACCCTGGTTGGTTTAGTGTGGTTGTGTGCTCATGCAATTTTCTGTATTGCAGGGGAAAAAAAGCATCTTCAATATGTGCCTGTAACTATGCATGAGGCAGTGTGCATGGTGGGTCTTTCCTTACCAAAAGGCTCTGCAAAAAATGGATTGATAGATGAGTACTCTGGTATATAGAAAAGTATGCTGTGCCAAATATAGATGATTCTTATTATTTCTCTTTGCATACAGATGAACACACAGCTGCAGCGTTCTCAGGAGGCCCAGGAGTTGACTTAGTCCAAAGGAATGACTATGCTATTTTTGCACTTTCCCTCGCATTATTTCTCAAGGCTTGAGGGAACTTAAATGTGACTAACTTGGCAGTGACAAGTATCTGTCCCTTCAGTGCCTCCTGAATGAGATCATTTACACAAGTCACTTCACCATAGCTTATTCTATTTTTCATAGACAAATACTATCAATTAAATGGAATCTAGATTTAAAGAAAGGTGGTTTTCTTTCTTCCCTTAAAAATAACTTCTTAAAAAAAGTCACTATGAAATTCACAGTATTGGTGTGATGATGCATTACACTACATGTTTTCTGAAAGAGATAAGGATGTTTCAAAAGCACATTAGTATTACAGATGAAAGACTTGAGGCTCTGAGAAGCGAAATAGCTTGGATAAGTTCTCCTAGTAAATTGCGCATCCCCAGGCCCATAACTCACATCTCTGGTATCCTGGTCCAAGACTGCACCTTCCCTGCACTGTGTAACTGGAGCCCCACACACTCTTAAATAAAACTGATTCTAGCAAAAACAATAATAAACAGTCTTTTCAATTAAATATTACTGAACTTTTCTCATGAAATATAATTTTGGAACAAGCAATTGTATTTTACATACACATAATTTGGGCTGAGTGCAGTGGCTCACACCTGTAATCCCAGCACTTTGGGAGGCCGAGATGGGTGGATCACCTGAGGTCAGGAGTTCGAGACCAGCCTGGCCAACATGATGAAACCCTGTCTCTACTAAAAATATGAAAATTAGCCAGGCATGGTGGCTCATTCCTGTAATCCCAGCTACTTGGGAGGTTGGGGCAGAAGAATCACTTGAACCCGGGAGGCGGAGGTTGCAGTGAGCCAAAATTGCACCACTGCACTCCAGCTGGGGCAACAGAGCAAGACTCTGTCTCAAAAAAAAGAAGAAAGAAAGAAAAGTACACATAATTCATGTCTGTTATTCCTTGATTCTTATGAGAATTTTATTATTACTAAAATACTGAAATTGTCTGTTCTCTTGGGAAAATCTATTAAAATGGAAACAAATAATAATCAAACCAAGCTTAAAATACACAACAAATATAAATTTAGAGAATATGACCAGACACATTCACCTCCATGGAAAGAATAAAAAATGTCCAAGGGAGAAGGGGGGATTAGTTAGAGGCACAGTACTTTAAACTGTGGTTACCTGGTGAATGTTTTTAAAATCTATCAGTAAGCCTGGAGGTGGTGGCTAGGCCAAGTGCGGTGGCTCACACATGTAATCCCAGCACTTTGGGAGGCTGAGGCATGCGGATCACTTGAGATCAGGGGTTCTAGACCAGCCTGGCCATATGGCAAAACCTCATTTCCACCAAAAATACAAAAATTAGCCGGGCATGGTGACGCACACTTATAATCCTAGCTACTAGGGAGGCTGAGGCATGGGAATCCCTTGAACCCAGGAGCGGAGGTTGTAGTGAGCTGAGATCAGGCCACTGCACTCCAGCCTGGGTGGCACAGTGAGACTCTGTCAAACAAAGTAAAATAAAATAAAATAATCAGTGATTTCACTTCATAGCAATTTCCAAGTTTGTAAGCCACTTTTACAAGTACTACAGGAGAATTCTGTGCTTATATATTTGTGTATTGTTTATGGCAGAATACATTTAAATGGAAATGAAAACAACTTTGAGCAAATTAAACCTAACCAAATTTTTAAAAAAATATCTCTTTGGAACTTGAGAGAATTCTATAATTACATCAAGAATGAAGCTTGGCTATTGTCATATTATGATGCTATAAATACTATTGACTACCTCTATTAGAACATTTTTAGGGAGGTAGGATTGGTATCTCTAATGGTCTATTTCTCATTTAGTCAAGCTAAAATATAAAATGTACTGTCTTATGCATTCTTTCAATGATTATTTATCACATGCCTAATATGACAGGCAATATAGAAGAATGAGGATTCTAGAGTCAGAATGCCTGGGTTCATGTTCTGGCTTTGTTTACTAGATATGTAATCTTGGATAATTTATTCCTCAGTTTCCTCATTTATAAGATGGAGGTAATGATAATACGTATTGCTATGATATATTAAATGATTCACATTGATGAAGCATTTAGATGAAGATATGGTAAAGGCAGAAGCTCCTGTTATGATGTATTATGGACTGGGGATGGAGGGCAAACTAGATAGATATGGAGCTACACTCACGGGGCATATTGGATAAATAGCTTTTAAACTACAATTATGTTAAGTGCTACGAGCAGGTATAGTATGAATAATATAACATAGTTCAACATCTCTTTAAACATTCATGTGTAATTTTCCTCTGCTATTGCAACCAAGGGAAGCCACACAGTACATTGCTATTCCACATTTTGATAACTGTGATTTGAAATCTTTGTCATTTCTACAGTAAATCATACATATTCTTTTAAATGAAGCAAGTGAAATTTCATATCAGTGACATTGTGTTGGGCAGGCATCCTTGGAATAATTCATTTCTCCAGTTTATTCTTATTTCTTTATGACCACTTAAAAGTTTCAAGAAAACGATCTTAATTGTGATACATTCCTTAAGGCACAAATCTTTGTGATGCTTCAGGGATCTTTGTCTTGATAAAAACAAGTACTTCAGAAAAAAAAATGAAAAGACCAACAGCCAGTGTTTGTTGAGGATAAGCTCAGTTGTTCTTCATATTGTGCAACAGACGGCATTGACAGACTGATGGTTGGGAAGCAGGAAACCTGCATCCCCAATTTCAAATACACCGTTGTCTCATGCCACAGCACCATGTCATAATTACATATTGATTTATTCTCCTCTAATTCCACTCGTCAGCCTTCTGCAAGTGAGCTGATTTGGATAGTCTGAAAAAATATTAACAAGCTATCTCTAAACACACTTATCATTTTGGCCCCATCTCAGATATCAAAGAGGCATGAGGCACAGATTTTAAATTTATATTTAAATAAATATAGGCTTGTTCTGCAGACAGCTCATCTAGACAAGAATTTAAAAAAGAAAAGAAAGCTGCCAAAGAATCTTCAAGAAGTCAAACTCATTTCTCTGAAATTTTTCTTAAAAAATAAAACAAAATAATTTTACAGGATTCTCCAAATGAAGATGGGACAAAAAGTGAGCCAGAAGTCCCAGGGTTGCTAAAAAGGACTGACTTTATCTTTGGTATGCATATTAAATGTCTTATCTTACTTTTAAACAAGGTTTTTGAGGTCTCTTCTAGAATACAGGGGCAATAAAAATGTTTTATTGCTTTTCTCTTCTTCCACAACAACATGGATATTCATTATAGTAGAATAGAAAACTTGGGACTCACCCTTTAAATTGAAAGACAGATAACATAAGCACTGGCCACCTGCTGCCAGGCAAGGTGCGGTCCAGTACTGCTGTGGTTATATGGTGAATTGTGACAAGCATTTCCATGGTGTGGTACTTGAGTGCACTAAAAATAGGCAACCCTGAACTCTACTGCAGTTGAAGGACAAGATAAAAATAGGAAATAAACTCAAAAAATAATTGTATAAATTTAGTACAGGGATTAACAACTCAACCCACAGGATTGAATTCCCTAATAAGTTTTGCTATTTTTATTGAATGCAGGAAAGAAATTAGCATTTAAATATTTAAGAGAAATGTTTAGTATAGAAGTGTTTTCTGAATTTAGGAATGGTTGACATTCAAGCAAAGATAATGTATACCATAATTTGGAATAGAAGTGTTTTAATCTTTTTAGCCAGGATGTTCCTTTATATCTTTTAATGGTACTCCTTTCACTAAACACACACACACACACACACACACACACACACACACACACACACACACACTGCCCAAACAAAAAACTTGGATAATATTTGTCAGCAATTTAAAAAAGTATAACTGATTTTGTAGAGGTAGCTAAAACCTGACCTTTATTTGCAGTGTCTCAGCTTTGGTCTTGTATTCAACTCCCAGAAAACAGTAAGGACTGGGAAAAGCCCAAGAAATGAAGGCATTCTGTATTGCTTGGCATAAATGTAGCCAATATAGACACAGCATCAAATGGTTAAATATTCTTCATATTTCCTTAAAAGAAAATATTTAAAATGTTGATTTCAATAATTCTGGGATGGAAAATCTGTACTAAATTACCAACTCTTGGCCTATTTCAGTCCTATCTTATTTTGTTTTCTGTATTTCCACTAAAAATGCTATTGATTCTTAACTCTGCTTTTTCCCCTTTTCTCTGCCACAAGTCTAGAGGCAGAACTCAATCAAAATCAGAGTTGATTTGGCAAGGGATCATTAACTTCTGAATTTCTGGCCTCTTCCAGCAGATTAATTTTATCATTATGTCAGCTTTCTGCTCAAAACTTCATAGGATTACTTAGAGGAACTCTAGACTCTCTAAACCTGGTATTCACTTTTAACAGTAATACATTAATTATACATTTATTTTATCCAACCAATTTATATAATAAACATCTCTAAATCCACCATCCAATTTATATCACAGAATAATAAAACACCACTGATAACTTACCTTTTTGTTCTTTGCCTACTCCCTTTCTCCCTCTCACAGGTAACCAATCTCTAAATTTAGTGTTTTTAAGCCTCCTTTTAAAAAATTTGCAGCATATATATGTAGACATAATTTAATTTTATAAAAAGGTTATAATTTTGTATGTTGCCTTCTGTGGGTTTTTTTTGTTGTTGTTGTTTGCTATTACCAAAGAATCCAAAGTGTACTGCAAACGTTCTTAATACATCTCCTGGAAAACGCACCTACTTTGGTTTCTCTTGGGTATGTGCCTAATAGTGAAACTGTTGAGCTTTCGGTTATATTAGCAAAGGTACTGGCAGGAACAAGATCAAATTGTGTAACTGAAGAAATTTTAAAGAAGAACTACTATGGGACAACAAAATATGCTAGGACTAGCAATGGCAAGGACCTTTAAACCTCTCTAGCCCTCACAAGGCATGAAGAGGGAGCTACTACTTAATTTCAAGAGGGCAACTGCAGCTTTAAAAGATTACTCAACGGAGTTCTAGCTTTCACTAGAACTCAGCTAACAAACTGGCAGAGAAGGAGTTAATCTCACTAAGAACTTGACCTGACTCTATATGCTTCTGTCAATTGTCTTGCCATGGTCTCTCATTGGCTTAACAAAATCAAAAGCCAGAATGCAAGGAAACTATTTAGAATCAGTTTCCAAGAACACAGTGCAGGGTGAAGAGGGCTGGGATCCAGATCTAGAGAGATAAGTGGATATATGCAAATATTAGGTATTGTAGAAGTCTTTCATATCCCAAAGTGTTTGTACCAGTTGATACTCCCAACAAGAGTGGATAAGATCATATTGGGCCATATCCTCTCCAACACTTGATATTATTAGACTTCTGAATTTTTATCAATAGGTTCAAATCATTATCTCCTTGTGGTTTTGATTTGTATTCCCTCAGTTAACTGCTAACACTGAGCTATTCGTTGTGTTTACTAGTCAGACACATTAACGCTTCTGTAAAATTCCCAGTCGTATATTCTGGAAATTAAAGTTATGCTAAAATTTATAGAGAAGAGCAAAGAGCAACAATAGCCAAGGTATTTCTGAAGGAGAAGAAAAAGTAGCAAATTTTCTTCTAGATATAAAGGCTTATTATAACTTATAGTAATTAAGACAGTAATATTGGTGCAGTATATACATCACATCCTGGCCAATGCAACAGGAAAATAAAAGTCCCAAAATAGATTTATTAATTTAGGGATCCTCAAAAATGGAGATAATATGTCAGATCACTGAAAAAAGTCATGATTATAACTAATAGAGTTAAAAAAAATGGACTATTCATATATGGAGCAAGAAGAAAAATGAATTGATATCTGAAACCATACAAAAAACTTCAGATGAATTCAGACCTTAAATTTAAGAAATGAAACCTCAAAACTTTCAGAATAAAATACCAATGAATTCCCTTGTCTGCCCTCAGGACAGAAAAGTATTCCTTAAACATACTACAAAAAATCTTAACCATAACATAAAATATTGGTGCTTTCAATTATGTTAATAATTTTTCATTAGAGGACAATTTAAAGAAACAAGAAAAAAATAAGCTACAAACATGAAGAGAATATCCACAATTCATGTAACTAATAATGAGCTAGTAGCAACAGATAAAGAACTTCTGAAAAAAAGGCAAATGACCTAGCAGAAAAAGGGACAACTTAAGTTTCCCATACTTTTCTTTTATGATGATGTTTTATGAACCATCACTAGTCTATAATTCTTGGAGGACAAGAATTGTCTTAGTTAACTTTGTTTCTTTATGACCCAGCACAACGCCTCGTGGAAAGAAAATGGTCAACGCATGTTCATCAAATAAATGAGCAAACTTGCCACCCCGGAATAATGCAGACTGTTAATAAAACTCACCATATGTAAGTCCTCAGAGTGTTTCCTCTTATATTCACATTACCAACTCCTATCCACCCAATTTTGGAAGTCCAGATCACCAGTCCCTTTACATCACAGTCTTTGCAGCCTCTACCATTTGGCAAATATTTCTTTGGGACATCTCATGCACTATTGGATTATGTTTCTCCACATGTCTATGTCTGTCTCGTCTCTCTGACTTTGATTTTAGACTTCTCGAGGAGGTCATACTTCTCTAAAGTACAGTGCCTACAAAAATTCTAGGAGGTGCTCCATATTCATAGGGGATGTGGCACAACACCTAGTACAAATTACCAGCCATTCATCAGGTGTCAAAATGGTCTTGGAGAAAACCTGAGAAAAATCATAAAAATACTGGTCACTTTCATTATGATTTTTCTCAGGTTTAGGCAACTGAGATAAGGTTACAAAGATTAGAAATGTAATTTATAAAGAGGTATTCATTGCAAAGGGAAAAAAAAAATTAAGATTGTTCAAGTACACAGTTACAACCTGAATAAGGCAGCAGAGTACAGCAGAAAAAAATGGGGCCATGGTATCAAATATGTCTTCAACCCCAGCACCAACCTAGGGTGGTGCTGCTCTGAGCTTCATGAGTAAAATGTGATTAAAAAAAAAAAAATCTACCTCAAGGGACACATAGCAGAGTAAATGGTGGAGAAGTGGTACTTAAATTTCATTTTCCTTATTTCTCCCCTCCCTTTTAAAAATAATGCTGTGTTCCATCAGATCTTGGAGTGTATGGCTTTTTTTAGTTAAAACGAAACCATAACACCCTTAATTAACATTGCTAATAGTGAGATGCTTTTGCCAAATTCACACTTGCCTCGCATCATCTACCCTGACTTGACTAACATTCTTAATGGGTGGAGGGAGAACAAATGGCCACAAATTATGTCTTTACTCACATGTATAGAGTGCAGTTGATCACTGTAATAGGAGTGCGTCAATATTTACTGACTTTATTATAATTTCAAACACACAGAAAAGTTAAAAATCATGTACAATTATAACCCACATACCCACCTAGATTTAACAATTGTTTTAACTGTCATAATAACAACGTGGAGGGTGATTATGACATTACCAGAATTTCCTAAGTATATATTTTCTGATGGCTTGAAGGTATCCAAAACCCATGAACAGAAATCATTCAAAAGCTTCTTCACTATGAACTCTTCAGTGAACCTTCCCCATTCATAGCATGAGGGCATCTCTGATAGAGAACTACCAAGGAGCACACAGGTTTAGCTACTCTTTTCCATAATGATGCCTCTTGGCTTCTTGACTTAGGGGGTCTTGGGCCTGCTCTTTTCTATTACTCATATGGTAGATTCTGCTTCTTCCTTTTCTGCACACATTTGGGTTTTCAATGAAACAGTACGGTTGCCAGATTTAGCTAAGAAAAATACAGGATCCCTAATTAACTTGAACTTCAGATAAACAGTATAAAAATATAATTATATCCCAAATATTGTAAGGGGCATACTTATACTAAAAAAGTAATTTGTAGTTTATCTGAAATTCAGATTTAACTGGGCATTCTGTATTTTGTCTTGCAATCCTATGAAATAAACAAATTCAGTGACCTTCTGAGGGGGCTCTAGATGACTTTGACAGCTGGGCTCTCATGCTTCCAGATATGAAGACAAAATGAGAGAAAACCATAGAGAAAGAGAGAGAATATACTTCTGCACCATAACTAAGAAAAAATATTATTTAGAATTGCTTTTAATTGGTTGGGAGCTATACAGAAAGTCTGACGTGTGTTTGTATTGGGTTTAGTAGGTAGTCTGTGGGATTCTGGAGGGAACAGGGTGCATGGACCTGAACAGGTTGAATGAATTTATTACTGGGGTTAGAGTCATATATGTGTATGGTTTAACAGGGTGTATTGCACCTATTGCCACATTAATGCTCTATACTAGCCAACCACAAACTTTGTTGGTATTGCTGGGGTAAACATTTATTGCTTACACATCAGAGTAAGCTTAGGGCCCGGCTCTTGGATGATCTAGGCTGGCCTGAGTTGGGAGCTCTGCTCCCTGTGTCTCTCCTCCTTTTCTTGGGACAATTCAGCTGTCTGAGAGATGTCTTTCTCACAGCAACCTTTCAAATACAGTGAAAGCAAACAGAAACATGCGAACCTTTGAGGGCTGGTCTCAGAACTGGTAGTATCATTTTTACTTCATTCTCTTACTCGCAAAACCTGCTTCTATGGATGAGAAAGTGGGCTCTGCCTCTTCAATGAGAGGAGTTGCAAAGTCACAGAGCAAAAGGTATGGATGCAGAATTCAGGCCAACGCTGCTGCGCACTATCGCAAAGGGTGGGCTGGAAACTAAGAATAAACTGTGGAGCAAAAAAGTTGCTTCTTTTGAAAACTATACATTTGTTTGCAACTGTAGCATTTTTGCTTCTCCAAGAAAAGTAATTAGCAAGGCTTCCAAATGATTTTTTCCAGTTTGTGAAGTAGAGATGCCAAGAGATCTCTACAAATTACCAGAATGTTCCACAACTCTTCCCAAAATACCTGTCAAAAAAGTTCTGAGCACATGGTGGCATTTTTTTCCTTGTTGTAAACATAATGTATCTATATGAAGAGCCTAACATATTAAGGATGGAAATTTGCAGGAATGTGGTAACATTTAAGAGAAAAAGAAAACCAACTGAAGATTCAGAACAAATAACTTCCTATTCTGTTATCCCTTGAAATCTAGCACATTTCTTCACCATCATTTCTACATTTAGTTATGGGGAAGAGCAGACTAGAAATTGGATGCGGGACTCTGAGACTCCTCTGTTTGTGTGAGCTTTGTAAAGTAGAAATCTTTGTACACTTTTAAAATATGTGGATCAAATAAAAATCTTGTAAACTCTAAAATACCAAATAAATAGGAGCTTCACATCTAAAATCTCAGAAATCACTTTGACCCTGGAAATCTTTATTATGACCTTTAATTGCAAGTTCTTTTCTTTCAAGTCAGTCACCAAAATCAGTAGATTGTAAAAATGATGAGTTTGATTCTTAGCTCTTTAATACTTATTTTCTCTACTGGTAGTGGGTCAAAAGCAAACTGACATTAGACAAATAATTGTATCAATTGGGACGCTTTTGGTTTTAAGCATGTGTAAGTAACTAAGTCTCAAGGACAAAGATTGGTCTTATTTCAAGGACTTGGATAAGGTGACAGAGTGTGAATGCTATTGCCAATGCCTAGCAGCCAAAGCCAGATCTGGCAGTACATGAAGAGGTGAATCGGAAGAAGGGTCACTCCTCAAAGAATAGGGATTATATTAGGCAGATAATACCTGTTCACTAATAGTATTGACATCAGGTAACTTTAGAAGACGAATTGCCTGCCATTTTAAAAATAAGTGTTCATGTTAATTCATTTTCAGAAGAGAAAATGAAGCATAGAGAAAGTAATTTGCTGAAGATCCCGTGACTCATAAGTGGCAGACTTGTCATCTGAACCCCAATCTCTTCACTCCAGCCAACATTATGTTCCACAGCAAAAAACAATAGAATGGCTACTGGAAATATAATAGATTTGCATGTGCAAAAAGAAAAGCTCTCCCAGAACACTGCTGGTATCAAGGGAAAGCTGTTAGATAGTATTAGACTGTGACTCTTTCATGTTAACACACACAAACATAAAAGCCCCCAACGAACCTGCACACATGTACTTCATATAAATACATCTATATAAGACTTCATATCAAAATATTAACAGCTATCTCTGGAGAGGAGAGTGGGATGCTGGGGACAAAAAAGAATGTACTTTATATTCATATATATATAATCTGAATTATAATTTTAATATTATATAAAGAAATGATTGGGGGAAAGAAGGAAAAGCAAAATGCCCAGATGCTAAAAATTATACATGGAAGTTGAAAGTTGGTTCTAGACCATTCCTGTATCTTACTTGTGTTATTTCAGAATACGATGGGTGAAAAACTACTTGTCACAAATTTCCTTCCCCATTGAGAGGGTAGCACACATTCTCCTAAAATGGTCGTAGGTAAGACTACTTTTCAGAACATACATGTATTAATGGTTTATATACATAGCCCCATAAATCCTATGTAACCTTTAGAACATTTTATTATAAACTATAAGTAAACTAGAATCTAGAATATAATAAGCACCTGTTTTCAGTTTATAAAATAAAATACTACAAACACAATTGATGCCTCTTACAATGTAAATCTCAATTCAACCTTTCTTAGTTACCAGATAACCACCAGCAATTTTTTTTACATATACAGCCATAATTCATAGTATTTTGTATATTTATACTTTATATAAATGGTTTCATAAAACACATCTTATTCCACCACTCACTCTTGTCACTTGTTTCTGAGATGTATTCATGTGGACATGCATAGCTCTAGCTTGTTCAGTTTGACTGCTGTGTGGAAGTCTATCATATGAATATATGCATTAACAAAGTGGGGCACAGGTTAGGACCTCTTTCTGCTGTTTTATGCAAGCCTGCCATAAATATTTTTGTAGATGTTTCCTTATGCGTGTACATAAATACTTCTTTAAGGTAACACGGTAAGGAATGTTTAATTTTACTAGATATCACAGAACTGGTAGTTATGCTGGTGTATTTTCTTACCAACAGTTAAGCGTTCCCACTATTTGATGTTCTTGACAACACTTGCTATTTTGAAACTTATGTTTTTACTAATTTGATGTGGTAACTTCTCATGGTTTTTTTTGGTTTTTATTTTGAGATGGAGTCTCACTCTGTCACCTGCCTGGAGTGCAGTGGTGCAATCTTGGCTCACTGCAACCTCCATGTCCCAGGTGCAAGCGATTCTCCTGCCTCATCCTCCCAAGTAGCTGGGACTACAGATGCACACTACCACGCCTGGCTAATTTTTTGTATTTTTAGTAGAGACAGGGTTTCACCATATTGGCCAGGATAGCCTTGATCACTTGACCTCGTGATCTGCCCACTTTGACCTCCCAACGTGCTGGATTACAGGCATGAGCAACCACTCCTGGCCCCCTTCCCATGTTTTTAACTTGTATTTCCCTGATTTTCAGTGAAGAGTATTTTTTTTTTCCATGTAGGTTGGCCTTTTGAATTTCCTCTTGTAAGAATAGTGTGCTGATATTTCTATCGGGAAGACTTTTCATAAGTTGTAGAAACTTTTATATTTTCATAAATTAAGACTTTCTTATATATTAACATATTGAAAACATCTTACTTGTGGGTCATGTTTTAACTAAGTCTTCAATCCAACTCAAATATATTAAGGTTTAAATTAGGGATCCGAATTTATATTTTTACAAGTAGATAATTATACCAACACAATTAAAAAAAATTTACTCATTACTCTACTAGCTTATAACAACATAACTTAAGTATCTATATATGAGGGTCTCTCCAACTAATTCAAGGAAAACAGCAGGAACATTTAGCATTTAAGATGGCCATGCAATGTATCAGGAACTATGCTAGGCATTTCACATGCTTAGACCATCCATTTTGGAGTCAGAATACCAGGGCTTAAATGTATACTAGGGATCCCTGATAAATGGTACATCTGACAATTACTTGTCTGTTCACTGGCTAATAGATACGTATGCATCAGGTAAGGGAAATAAATATGCTAGTTGACACCAACTATATATATTTAAAATCATCCCAAATATAAAACTTGCTTTTATTAAATAGAAAAAAAAAATCCCAAAGAGGCAGATATTCCAGTAGTTAAAGTGAAAACAAATTTAATATCATCTTGTTTGAACAAAGCTTTTAGAATAAGTGAGTAATTAAATTCTTAAAGTAGGGACAGAACACCAACAGGCTCTAGACTCCAGAAGAGCTGTAAGCCAACAAATTAGGCATTGTTTTGCTTAACAGGTTTAGCTTCAATGTAAATATATATTATTATTTAGGATATTAGCATCTGAACTATATAATGACTATTTTATCATTTTACCTGAATTAAAGCCAGAATTTCTGGAACTTCTAAATAGTCTTTAAAGTTTTTTATATGGACATGAACTAACCCCTATTCCTCTCTACATATCAAATGTGAAATAATTGTCACAATATATCAACATTTTCACAGAAAGATTTTTAAGGCTTCTGGCACATAAAATGTGTAATTTCTATGTGACAATGTCATAATTATATACAGAAAATATTTAAAATTCTTGCAGAATTTAAGTTCTAAAGATTAAAAAAAAAACAAGAGTTCCATGTTAATAAAATATTAAAATACTATGAGCTTCCCATAAATTTGACAGTGATTTGTAATTACATAAAGAATACACAAGGCAAGTCTTTCACACTAAGTGATTCATCATTGAAAATAATTACTGAACTGAATATACTTATTTGATATCACTAGTTTTCTAAATCATTCTTTCAGCACAAAACAGGCTTTCATATAACTTATAAATATTTCCAATTGTAACACTGAGGCAGCAAATGTCAGATCTATGTTTGTCCTCGTTATATGTTATACAAATATAAGTCTATGAATCTAATACTTTTGTCTAAGTCACCATTGCAGAGAATATGTTGGTAAGTGAAATCAATACAAAGTGATTATTTTTCATTTGTAAAAAATGAAAATCATTTACACCTCATTTTAAAGTTCTAAAGCAGCATATTCAATTCTTAAGGCAAAAAAAGTTTAAAAAAATTATTATAAATTCTGGTAACTTTTCTTCTGGCATTAAAAGCCACAGCATAAATTCTCATATTTTAACAGATAATATATTAGTGTACATCTGAATATACATTTGCCAAAATGTTCCGTTAGTATGAAGTTGGTCTGAAGTGGAAGTGAAGTGCAGTGCAGTGTGGCAGGGTAAGATTTAACGGCCGTCCTGGGCATCAGTGGACATGGAATAATGGCTGAGTCTTGACCTTCCATTCACAGATATTGTATTTGATGGAATGGTAACCTAAGAGAAAGAAACAGACTTTGCACCCATCAATTTAAAATGGGACAGCTAATTTTCCATTTTCAACAGTTACCACATTTTAACATCTGCTTAATTGTAAATGCTAAGTATTTATTATTCAATAAATTATTAATAAGAAATAAAAGTTCATTTTACCATAAAATTTAAAAAAGAGAGAGTTGTTATTTTCACAACAAATAAGTTAAATATCCATTAACACATCTTAATCTTTACAAAATTACCAAATCAATACAAAGGACAAGAGAACAAACAGACTGGAAGCCAAGCTGCTAAAGAGCATTTTTAGCTAGATTAATTCTGTAATTCTGGTTCCCAAAAACTGCCCCTGAGAATGTATAAGGTGAATTCCACAAAACAATGAACTTTACATGTTTTGTACTGATGGTATAAATGAACGTGAAATTCCCCTCCCAATGACCCCCTATTTATTCAAAACAAAAAATACCAGCCCTTGGTTTTAAAAATGTTTCATATGAAGGATTTAAAAACTCAAATCTGTGATATTAAGCCAAATGATTGCAGACTAAAAGGAGGTTTTTTTCCCCCTAGTTAAGTAAACTCATAAGTTTCAAAATTCTACGGCAAAGTCTTCTATTCACACACGTTAAGTGAATAAAAACACTAAAACAAGAATTTTCTACATAGTGTGAAATTCCAGCTTTAGAAAAATGTAAAGTCATTTGGATTCTGAATAGTAAATATCTGTATTTTGAAATATCAAACCTACAATATAATGAAGATATTTTAAGACAGTTTAGATTATAATTTGACTAATTTAGATTCATAACCAAACACTACCATCTCACAAGAAGACAACTAGAGTACAAATGGCCACAGATTCTCCTATCAACAGAGTTAATTAGTTAAAAGGAAAATAAAATTGGCAAATTTAATTTGGATTTGGCTTCCTTGTGCTTCATTTCTTGCCTTTTACCAAATAAAGATTGGTCATCTAAACTAATGTATTTTCTAGACTCTGATGAACCCAGGATGGAGTAGAGTGGTTGACACTACACATCTGAAAGAAAATGGGTAAGAAGAAGAGTTGCCACCAGCAGAATGGAAAACTCATCTGCAGTCTGTTTAGTATGCCTGTGGGATTTCTTTCCACGTATAGCCAACAAATGACAGATTATGACTTTTTTTTTTAATTTTTTTGGACTGGAAGTAGAATTTATTGTTGAGTATTAGGAGGGGGCAGCACAGTGGAAGCCTTCTTGAGTGCAGGGTCCACCACTTGTGCAAAGGGTCACAATTGGGGATGTACTTGACCCCACAGCCATTTGGGATGAGCTGCTTCTCAGCCACCACGTCTTCAAATTCATCAGCATTGAACTTGGTGAAGCCCTTCTTCTTTGAGATGTGGATCTTTTGGCAGCCAGGGAACTTGAACTTGGCCCTGCTCAGGGCCTCTATCACATGCTCCTTGTTCTGCAGCTTAGTGCAGATGGACATGATAACTTGGCCAATGTGAACCCTGGCCACAGTGTCCTGGGGCTTTCCAAAGGCTCCTTGCATGCCTGTTTGGAGCCTACATTGGGGTAGTGCAAAGTCAGAGACATGAACATACATCTGGAAGGCCTGTCACCAAAGTCCCTTAGAGCAAACCATAAAAGAAACAGGCCACATACACTACCAAGGAACTTGCTGTTTGCAGCCACTGCACACTGGGCCCCATGAGGAAAGGAACTCACTCGGTTTAGTTGGCTGCAGAGGTAATGACTTTCATTGTGGAACTTTGGTCCCAAATGTTTCTGTGTACAAGAGAATTATTTTTGTAATTCTTGGCAAAATTGCAGCCCTCATAATTATTTATAAAGGAGAAAATTTATTTTAGGCATTTAGAAAACATACTGATGGCTCTAAATGTCTCCAGGTAAAATATGCTCATTGTAGCACCATATATAGAATCCAGTTAAATGTCTACCAATAAGGAACAAATAAGCTATGTTACATTCATAAACTCAAATACTATGTCATCTTAAAAAGAATAATATAGATACATAAGTAACAATTTAAAAACACTTCAAAGAGATGTTTGTTTATGAATGGATTTGCAGAGGATTCCACTTCGTAAATTAAATATGTTTATATACCCCACAATAGTGGTCTAGAAGCTTACAGAGGAATCTATCAAGAATGGCTATCTGTGCAGAAAAAAAACGACATCTTTATCATTTAAACACTTGTTTACTAAACTGTTAAACACAAGAAGACATCATTAGAATGCTAGTTTATAAATTCTGAGGGCAGATATCTTATTGATTTTAATGCCAGTTTATACCTATTTTATATCAATGTTTATTTTAGTGCCTGGCACAGTATAGTGCTCATATTTCTTAAATGGAATATGGTAACTTTTTACAAACTTTCATCAAGAAAAAAAAGGTATCACTTGAATGTTTTTGAATGAGGAACATATTACACTTATGATACAGATAACTTAAAAAACAACATTTAAGAACTTACTGCTGTGAATATCTACTAGTTGATTGTCTACTCTTGAAGTTTAAAGAATTTTTAGGAATTTCACATAATTTTCTTTTTTCCATAAGGATTGTAACTATGAAAATTTCTATAGTTTACATTTCTTTAAAAATGCAGAAGCTGTCAACCTGAAATTCTTTGGTTCTTCAAATTTAAACCAAGGAAATATGAATTTAAAAGAACAATTAAATAAACAAAACAAGCCAGCAAGATTCTGTGTGACTTACCCAGTTTTTTCCTTCCCTCCACTTTCTGTTGAATCAAACACAAATCTTACATTTGAAAAACACTTAATACATAGTGCTGAATATCAAAATATAATTTCATTGATTTACTTTCAGAGCTTACTTTTTCAAACCTATATTCTACTTGTAACAGGGTATTAACTTGAATTTTAGTAAATCAGAGACCATCAAGTACTGAAAGCCAACATTGTTCTTATGTCAACACAGGACAAGGGTAATGAATTAATCTGTCTTATTTTCTGTAAATAATTTGCTGATTCATATATAAACCTTAACATCACACAATTTATAACATACTGAGCTCAATTTATTATGCTTTACATGAAGAAAAGAAAGACTAATCTCTGTGACTATAGGTGGTTGAGTAAGGGTAAGGTATAAAAAAAAAATCCCTTCTGAAACATGAAACAAAAATGGCACATTTATGACTACATTTACACTACAGCAATCAACTAGATAATTATTCTAACGTGAACCAACCATTATAATGAAGGTTAATTGCTTGGGTACAAAGCAGAGCCATAAGACAAGCAGATACCTGAAGTTAAATTGAACATTTTAGTGCCAAGATATAGACAAACACAGAGCCAACTTTCTGATGAACAATCTAAACCTACTACCAAAATCACTGGAGAGTTTATTTGGCAATATAATTGTTGTTCTATAAAACAAATGTCAGAATTTAAAAGAAACTAGAAGAAATCTTCAATACAGAGCAGAAACACAGGACTTAAGCAAAGAGCACAAGAAATTTAGAGCCGGCCTGTGCCCATTTACTTCCTTTTGCAATTTTTTTGACACAGAATATATGTATAGAAAAATTTGCTAAATGTAAATATGCAACCCAGTGAAAAACAAACCTGCATACAATGCACCACTCCTGTCAAGAGAAAGAATGCCTCCAAGTTCCCTATTAATCTCCTTTTAAAATTTTGGTATTTTCTTCATCATAGATTTTTGCATTATTTTGGATATTTTTATTGCATTAAAATAAATAACATTTATCTGCTTACTTAGCTTTCTGATTCCTTCTTAAGTTGTGTGCATAGCTTACCTCAGTAAGCCCCCACCTACCTCTTTTCTTCTCTGGAGGTAAGCACTGTCATAAGTTTTGTAATTATTTCCTTGCTTTTTAAAAATAACTGCTGCTTATACATGCATCACTAAATAATATAAATCAGTTTTGTATGCTGTCAAACTTTACACATATATATTTTCATGTATTTTTTGTGTATACTGCTGCATTTTACTATATTTTGTCCATTTGATGGCTATATGACAGTCCATTATTTGAATATGCTGCTATTTATTCTACTAACTGGATATTAGGGTTATAGTTCTTTGGAGTTTTTTTTTTTTTTTTTTTTTTTTTTTTTTTTTTTTTTTTTTTTTTTTTTTTTTTTTTTTTGAGACGGAGTTTCACTCATGTTACCCAGGCTGGAGTGCAATGGCGCGATCTCGGCTCACCGCAACCTCCGCCTCCTGGGTTCAGGCAATTCTCCTGCCTCAGCCTCCTGAGTAGCTGGGATTACAGGCACACGCCACCATGCCCAGCTAATTTTTTGTACTTTTAGTAGAGATGGGGTTTCACCATGTTGACCAGGATGGTCTCGATCTCTTGACCTCATGATCCACCCGCCTCGGCCTCCCAAAGTGCTGGGATTACAGGCTTGAGCCACCGCGCCTGGCCTGGAGTTTTTATAAACAATATTCCATGAACATTCTTATGTGTGAGAGTCCTAGTATCCAATAAAAAAAATTTTTAGGGTATGTAACTAGAAGTGAAAAATGCTGGTCATGATGTTTGCATATTGTGAGCTTTACTAGATACTACATCCATTTTTCATGAAATGAGATGGATTATAGATGGGATTTTTATTTTAAAAAATTAGAATCTGGCACTATATATACTCAGAGTTATCAATAAGCTTCCACTGAAAGAGAGAAAATTTTAGATTCAACAGAACCTAAAGTAACTAGTTTTAAACAGGAAACAATTATAGGATCATCATTTAGTGGCCGATTTTTATGGTGATTCATATTCATCTCATTCTGGAAGCAATGAGAGTTTTCTGTGTGAAAGGACTGCCAAGTCAGGGCCCATAATACACCACGTATATAGCTGCTGGCCTGTATAATTCTGCTGGCTTTTTCCAACTTAATGCAGTTTTCTGCAATTAGTTCATTGAAACTGATGAATATCTTCACTGACCTAGTATAAAGACACTGCAAGCAGTTTCTGTGTAGTAACTTGGTTCTCCCATGGGCCTGATATGCCACTGTATCTCAGGATCAGGCTGTGAATGCACAGAAGACAGAGGCTTCATTTTATTCACTTTTGTGCTCTCAGTATCTAGTACAATACCTGTTACTTGTGTGCTTTAAAAATGCTTGCCAAATTTATTGAACTGAGAAACCAGTAGTGCTTGGTTTGAAACTCATCCTTAATTGACAAAATCAGAAAGAAAAATTTTTATAAGTGAGGATACATAATTTATTAACATGGGCATATATGCTCCTCTAAAAATATAAATTTGTCATGACCTACGAAAAACCAATTTCAATATTCAAATCTATACCGAATTGCTATGCTACTTGGCACCTAAAATCAGACTCTGCAAATAATTTACAAAATTCAAACCTAACCTCCTGAATTATTCCTTCCTGTTTCCTCCACTGTTGACAGCACCCAATATTTTGCCTTGTCTCCATGTTTGCCCAGACAGGAGTGCCAAGTCATCTGGGAGGGAATGGCTGTCACTCATAGCTCCTCACAAACACACTGAGGAAGTTGGCTTAAGCAGTCAAGTTTGGCCAATGTCGATATGGTTGAAAGACCCAGAAAGTCTTTCTCCGTTTTTTTTTCTATCTTAGTAGCATTCCTGTTCCTTTGCAGATTTAATTTCTGTTGAGTTCAATGTTTTGCTCAACAAGTCTCTTACTATTCTCTGAATGGATTTAAAAATAATCATCGAAGGAATTCTCAAAATGAAATGCCTCAGGAGTTCATGGAATGATAAGTACTTTCCTTGTCTTAGATGCTAAGGTGCTTTCAACCAGGACAATTAAGGGTAGAAGAGGACAGAGGTTTACGGAGAGGACTCCCTCTGAGGAGTCTAAGTGCTGATGTCCTGCTCAAAGCTTCACCACATCCTCTTCTCAGTGGATGAAGGAAACCCAAGGAGGAAATTCACCTGAAAAGAATTCCCTGTGATACTGTTGGGTGTTTTTCTTGAGAAAAAGCAGACTTCCTCTCTTGATGCTCTTCTACTCCAGTCTAGTAAGGAGGAGCTAGGCAACTTTGGCAGGGCATTACTAAGAGTTGAATTTTTGCATTATGTCTCATCTACATTCTCTAGATTTTCTCTACTTTCTTTGGTTTAACCTATAAATTCTTCCCTAAGTCCCACATATGGTAGTAACTAATCATGGCAAGAGCCATGACTACAAACTTGTAGGGTCCTATCACTGATTTACCTTTTTTAGAACAGTGAGGTATTTTCCAAAGAATCTTTCTTGAGGTGCTAACATAATCTCTTAAAATAAGAGTCTAGGGCATTCTCTATATAGTTATGTTAGAATGAACAAAACTCATGTTCTGCACCTGGCCCATGTTGTGGACAACAGACCTGACATATTTTTCAAGTATGTGTAAGACTCTGGAACTCTTTCATCTTATACTTCAAAAGTGACCTCTAACATAAAAGTTAACTTCTGGAACTCTATTTAGATTTACATGCTAGAAATTTTGTTTCCCTAAGTATTAGTTTGACAGTGGTGACAATAAACCCACGGTCACCCATGTGATAAAGAAGACTTACCCTTTTCAACTTGGCAGCAGCCTCTCCTGAACGGATTGCAGTCAGCAAACTCTGTCTCATCTGTTCTGGGTCAGAGCTTTGGAATGGTAAAGAACTTTGTCTCATAAGAGTGAATGATGGGCGATCAGTTGGAGTTGGTATTTGAGAATTCTGTTCATTATGTGCAGAGTTATTTTCCTACAAAAATAAATGTGAAATATTTATATGAATACCAAGAAAAGAATGGGCCATTTTTTTTTGCTAAACATTTTCATCATCAGTAGTTCTTTTAACCATTTGCCATACTGGTGTTTCAGACACAGCTCTGTTTCCTCACCCACTGAATTATCTCTGCTGCCAGGGCTAAGCTGAAGATGAGGGTATTATTTTCTTTTGAACTCAGGAAGCCAAAGAAGAAAGGTGGCACCTCTCTTTGCTTCATATAGTGGTAGTTTTATTGTGCTTGAGTTAAATACTGCTGACTTCACCAATACACAAAATTGGCTAGAAAAGCCAAATTAAGATTTTTAAAAATTCTACAAACTAGAAAATGACCCGTTATCATGGTTTCAACATTCTAGACTGTGAAATTATTATTTTTAAATGAACAAGGCAGTCAAATAGACAATGTCATATTTGTGGAATCTAATATCTCTTCTAATAAAGGAATACAAATTACTATGCTACACTTAGTAGCTTATTTTGTGTTTCTGGAAGTCACAGGGACTAAGTGCTAACCATGTTTTATTTCTGGAATGAAAATCAATATATAAAAATTAGGAACATCCAAACCGAAGAATCAAAAATTTAATTAAGCTTCTCAGGAAGGAATATTTAGTAACTGACGTAAGTGGCATATGTTATCAAGTAATGTTAAATGTCTTTTTCAGCCTGCCAAATACATAACTTTACCAAAAAATGAGCTAAATGGGGCTCAGGCAATGACTCAAAAGTTTTTACTATCTAAACCAGGCTTCCATTGTTTAGGAATGTTATTCTATTCCAAGAAAAGTCACAGGCTTTGTACTCAAGTAAATAATTAATCTCTATATCATACTTCTATTCCTGATACTATACCAAAATAATAAACGTAAATGTAAAAATACATGAACAAATATTCCCTAAGATAAATATTGTTATGCAATTATGGAAAAATATTTATTTGGAAATATGGTTAACATTCTTTTGCTTTAGGAATGTTTGAAAAAGTAATATTCAATACTTCTGGAACTGTCACACGAATACGAACGTACTCTTTAAACAATAACAGAGTAAGAGTACCCACAGTATTTCTTTAAAATTGCATGAGGATTATCATAAATCATGCTGTGAATATCATCTTCTCTTTTGACTCTATTATCTGAAGCTAGCAAAATACAACATTTAGTTGACCAAACACTAAGTCAACAACACTCCTTTTTGGTAAATATTTAAGGTTAGGTAGTGGCTAGATAACATTTTGGTCAACATACATATTATAGTTCAAAGTTGATGGTGAATTAACAAAATGGAGAATTAAGAAAATTACATATTAAAAGTCTGCTTTCAATTTATTTATATGTGAAAATGTACAATATATGCAAGCTGGCATTGAGTGTATATGATGGAAACCACATAGCTGAGAGATGCTTAGTTATTTTGTCTAGTCTCTGATACTGTTATCTTTCCATTTCCTTAAGACTATTTCTTTTGCTATTATACAGTAATATAAAACTGGAGAATAAACCAGAGGACTTAGACAAGTTAAAAACACATTAAGATAACACAGAAATATAGAACCATAAACTAGTAAGTATATCACAGAAATGAATGAGCAAAGAAACTTTATAACATTTGCTAATGACACTATTATATGATGACCTTATAGCAATACCTCAACAAGTTATGTAAGTTATAACTGTGAGTGAAATCAGATTTTGTGTATTACCACGCTCTTCACTACAATAGCTTAATTTCAGATTAATATGAGTTCGGAGTTAAGTAGCACACAAATATATAAACATGCTTGTTAACCCCCATTAAACCATGTTGTTAAATTTGAATACTTATATTTAAAAAGGTTACATTTACCTTATCAGTCACACCAAGTTGTGGGATGTCCACAAATTTATTTACAGAATGAGTCTTCCCTTCCTCTGTGTTAGCTGGAGGTTGAACCGATGCACTGGCACTACATGACTCAGTACGTTCTTTACTGAAAGACTGTGACCTTTTCACTACAGCGAGAGCAAACGGTGAAGGACCAGAACTTGAGTATGGTCGTGGGGCACCAAAAGTTTTCAGAGTCTTCAGGTTTTGTGCGGATACCTGACTAGCAGGAATTGTCACAGGTTTCGGAGCTATGGGAGGAGGAGAGGCTTCATCAGGCTTCTGACTGATGACATCATCAGTTTTTTCAACAAGGGGTTGTGGAACAGAGTGAGCTGTTTTACTTAAGGGAGAAATAGTTTGCTCCGGAGAAGGCAGCATATTCCTTTCTGCCTCTTTATTTATCAGTTCTTTTGGAGCAGGATTAGGGGCAGCATGGACACTCTTGGCAGCTGCAGAGGTCACATAGTGACCAGATACTCTCTTCTGCATCTGCAAGAAAAAGGAACTGGGTTTGGCCTGGGGATTTGAAGCTCGAGATTTAAATTTTGATTCCAAAATATTGTTTATGTCTTCCAAATTTGGTGCAAAAGGAGCAGTGCCAGTGTCTCTTGTCATTTTGGGAGTAGGTTTCAGAGGACTAACCATGGCACCAACAGGTGAGCTCATAGAACTGTGTACCTGATGCTCTGTTCTCAGGTTTGGCTTCGGTTTAAGGTCTGGCAGTGGCCCTTTTGAGCCTTCAGAAATAGCAGAATCTTCTGTTTGGATGGCAGTTTCTTTCACATTCTCATGAGTGTGCTTTTTCCCTAAATTATGTATGTCCTGATCATCTTTATACCCTATGGCTTCTGATTGCCAGTCTTTCAGTATTTCCAAGGATTTGGGAGGCACTATTTTATAAGTAGTCATTCCAATTTTGGGTATATACTCTCGTGTAATTTCATTTGAAGGTTTTGGCTTGGGATTGTAGTCCTGTCTATAAAGTGGATAATTCTTTAGGTAAGAAGCAGTTGAATATTTATCAATTCTATCAATAGAAGGCAAAAGATCATCATTACCATGTGCACAAATTGGATCTTTTATGGTAAACGGATCTTCTGAATGTATAATTAGGGTGCCTTGGCTCCTGAATTCCCTTGAGGTATCTACAGAATCTTGTGAACTTAAGGATGAGTGTTGAGTTGATATGTTATTTGAAGTTTGCACACTTTCTTCAACTTTGGAGTCAGACAAATTATGATCTTGGTGTTTCCCATCAAAACTGTTACAAGAAGGGGTTGTTTGAATTGCCACATCTTGCATTTTTGTCTTTTCTGCACTGGGTTGATTCAGTTTTTGATCTGGTACTGATGAAGCTGCTAGATGGTTTTCCTTGTAACTTATAGAAGTATCAGTTTCATGTGCCTGAAAGTTTGATGGTCCCTCCACTTCCATATCAATGTCGTTATTTTTGGCAACACCTCCTACGCTGATTTCTGTTTTCTTCACTTCATTTTTCATATTTTCTTCTGTGTTCTTTGGAAAGACAATTATTTCATTTTGAACTATTGAGAGAGAAAAAGATCAAGTTAAATATATGAAAAAAGTAGAAAACCTCAAGTTTTTAATGCCTACTTTATCCAACCCGAAATAGTTTAAATTCTACAGATAATTTTCAATTCACTGAGTTTATAAAGGCAGGTAGTAACATACAAAGAAAACAATAGGAGCTTTAGATTCATATGGAGTGAAGTTTGGAACCCTTGGCTTAACTAGTGTGGCCACAACATGCTAATTATCCCCTTTGAGCCTTTTTGCTCAGACATAAAAAGGTGAAAATGTTTGTTGTATTATGTATGTATCATTTAGATAGCATGCTTACTAGTATATTGACCAGAATAAATACTCCATAGAAGGTAGCTGTGCTGCTTTTTAGAAGTAAAAAAATATTTCATTGTTCATAATGACAAAAAATAGAAACTGACAAATTCAAAAATTGTATTTTTTCTCTTTTGTTTTCTATTTTGACTGTCTTTTCTATAGCCCCTAGCATATTTATATTTTCCTACCTAACATTAAAAAGAAAAAAATCCCAGCAAATGTAGTCAGTTTTAATGAAGGCCTATAATAGAAAACATTAACTTCAAGATTTACAGTAAAAACAGAATCTCAGTTGATTCTCTTGTTAATTAGATATCCTTCCTGAAGACTGTTAGAGGACTTTGCTTTTAGTTATAACATGGGTGATTTCAATGACATGAAATCAGTCTTATTGGTTTAGATTTTTCTCTGCTGGAAATAGGCATCATTATTCTAGAGTCAGAATCAAAATCAAAGTAAAGAAAATAACCTTCCTCTTCCTTGCACTACTTTTCCTCTTGATTCTAATTCAGACCTCTTGAAAACAAAAATCATTTGCCAGTGTCTAGGTTAACAGAGCAACAGCTTCCAGTCAACAACATGATGGCAAAGCAGTCAACGACATGATGGCAAAGTTTCTTTCTGCAGGAGGCATGCAGAAGGAAACACAGGCTTTGGTGTCTGCACCACGTGCCTAGGACTGAATTAAGTTATTCCTGTGCTCCTCTGTTCAAATTCCCTAAAGAATCATGCCTCCTGCACGACCACTGTGCTTATCTTCAAAACCCTACCGGCCTTTTCAGATATGGCAACAATTTGCACAGCACAGTTAAATGTAAGCCTTGGGAGTCAAATTGTGAAAGTATGTCAAGTGTTTCTCTATAGTTTTATCATTACCCACTTTTACCTATAGGGATGAGATGAAGCACACTGCCTGAAATGTAAAGAGTTACACTGTATAATTCATCTTTTAAAAAAAGAAAAAGAAAAAGAGATATCCATGAAGAAAAATATCACGTCAGGTAAATTTGTATACAAACAATTTTTTAAAATATCTTCACATTTTTAAACTCTGCCTGACTGCATAGTTATTTGGTTGTGGCAGTTAATTAATATTCCATATTGTGTTGTAAGATTCCTATATTAAACATGTAATTTTAAAATGCAACTCATTTTTATTCTTTCCAGATAAAAATGCAACTGAGTATCAGAATATGTATCATCTACCTAGCTGAATTCTTTACTTAATGAGCAATTATTGTTAACCCTTTTGATTTACAAGATTAAAGACTCGTGCTCTTAGAAACTATAGAAGAGGCATATTTCTGCCTCTGCTCTCAATTTACTTGATTAATAAGCATTTTTCAATGTTTATATATGAAAACGCTATTCTGAACACTGTTATGAGCATGGAAGAATTTAAGAAACAGTTCCTGGCAGCAGGAAATAAGTCTAAATCTATTTCCTTCTTTATTTCTAATTTTCCACTGAATATATGTATTTCCCAATTCACACAACACAAACATTTTCCAAAAGAAAAGTCAATCTTTGTAAACATTTATTTAAATTAAACCCCTTTCTGAAACCCTAATTTATTGGTTTTAGAATTATAAGTCTCTGTTTTTCGTATTTTTGGTGGGTTATACCTACTTTACCGTTGTCTAACTCTGAATTTCTTCTCAACATTTCATGATTATTTCCAATGATTGGCAGTCCTGGAAACCCAGAATCTATCCTCATATACAACTGACAATGATGTTAACCAAGTGTTTATGAATGACTAGATCATTTTCCAAGGACGGCCAGCAGAGGGAGAAGGTATCTTTTATACTATAGTGACCCTCTACTCAAAACTGACCCTGACATTGACAACCTTACAAGACGGTGATTTAGATAAGAATAGGCAAAAAGGAAAACAGAATAAAGCTACTTTAAGAATAATAGACAATAGTTAACGTTAAAAAAACAACTAGAGTTGACAAACGTCTTAGCCAAACAAACCACGTGCAAATCAAAATACTATGTATATATACTTGTGACTTTGGCACCAATTTGACCACAAAAATCTTAGCAAAATGATTCAACTTGACTGTTGTTTTAAAGAGAAAGAAGTGGCTTTTAAATCATAATTTCTCAATAGAAATGCTATTGCCATCATAGTACATGCTGTGAAAAACTTACTCAAGAGAAAGAGAATGAAGAAATTATTTGCTTTTAGACCTTCTCAATATATCTCACAATGGTATTGAATGTGAGAGAAAATGAATCAGAAGCATACATATTCAAGTTAATGAACACATACCACACACATAAAATTATATATATATATATATATATATATATATATATGTATATAATATTTATATATGGCATTGGGATTATCTATGTCTTATTCAAATATGAATACTATATTCCTATGTTTTCTGAATATCTTAACCTAGTTTTGTATACTAACATAAAAGATTAGACTGAGAATTCATAAGCCACTTCCTTCTTATCTCCTTAAAACACCTTTGTGCATTCCTTGAATTTTCTATTTGCATAGGATTGCTTTTCTGAAATTCAATACTAAGTAATATTTTATGAGTATCTCAGTATTCTGCTCAGTGCCACGAGCAATGCAAAGTATTTTTCGCATCCAAGACTGCCTGATTTAGTTGAGGAATCATAAATATAGAACCACAAACCTTCTAATAATCAATTAAAGAAAATAAAATGATATAATTTGGATAAAAACTGAATGGGTAAAATAGATGAAAAATTGTCTTCCAGGCAAAGACAACATGAATATAGGCCTTACAATATAGAAATGAGCAAATGACATTATGAGAAAAAATATGTTGTGTTGATTTGGGGATGGGAACTGGGAAACAGTGGTAAACAAAGTTATATCATTAGACGATTTGGGCCTTGAAAATCAGGAAGAAAAGTTTCATTTAAGAAAGTTAGACAGAAAAAAAAAAAGGAGATCACAAATAGATACGCAGAGGAAACATTTTTAAGATCCAAAGTCTAAATTAGATAATTTCTATGTTTTAACCACAAGTAGTACACATGGTCTTAAGAGCACACTTTGGAGCAATATTGCCTGAGTTTAAACCCTAGTAGTTGTGAGACCTCAGGTGAATTATTTAACATCTCTGTGGCATAATCATCTGTAAAATGGGACTACAAATATTAGTACCCATAATATTCACAAATGAGGTAGGTATTAAATGAGTTACAGGAGATTAAATGAGTTAATATATACAAAAAGTGTTAGGTATTTTCCCTGGCATGTAATAAAGTGCTGGCTATTAATTTACATAACTCACCATTCTCTTGGTTTGGGCCCAATGACTTCAAGTTTCTTAGGCTGTCAACTACCTTCTTTTCATTGCTTGTATCATATGCTACACTGTGTGGTTCTCTGGAAGATATGACACAGTATGTTATATGCTGATACTATTGAAATGCACACACACAGAGTCACACACACACACACACACGATGAGAAAACAGGCAATAATTTCCAAAGACAGATGGACTAAAATAATTATCTATTTCTGCCAAGCATCGGAGATTTAACAGCAGAGGAAAAATATAACTGAGAAGAAATGCTGCTATGAAACATTTGTTTTCATATGGTGGTCCCATTAAAAAGAAAGATGTAAGATGCTTGGTAAAATCGACACTTTTCCAAAATAGTGGCTTTATTTTGTTATTATCAGTGATTTGCCTTTTAAAGAAAAAGGAAATTAAATGAAACATTTTAGTTTTACATCTGGGAAGGTCAACTATATAAATCAGAATGCAGATTGACCTCACTGATCTTTTATTCCCTTTGGTGATAGAACGGTTTAATAAGGAGACAATCTCATGCAAGTTATAGTAAACCTCTGACATATATGGTTTATTTTGCTTGGTTGATTTCACCTTAATCATGGTGTTGCATTTCAAACCTAGGTGGAATAAACTATAGCTGTCCATTTCTAGAATCATTCATGTAGAAAGTATGTTCTCTGTTTCATAAAGTTGACTGCAAAGATAATACTCGTGATTTAACATCATGCTCTAATATGCAGAATTGTTTTCATATGCCAGTCAGTGAAAATCCTCCAGGAATACTTGGTAAATATTGAAAATTAAATATTACATTTAGGTCACAGAGATAATAAGCAAAACATACACAAACACAAACTTTCCATTTTTAATCACACAAATTAACTATTTCTCATGGTTTATCTGATGCATGGATATTAGAACTATCACATTTGAGTTTCTTTGAACATATTTACAGCAAACAAGTATTTCATTAATAAACATTTTCATAATGGTAAAAGGGATAAAGTCAAAACCAAAGGGCTGGCTGTATTTATGTTTAAAATATCAGATCTATGTCTCAGAAGACTAGTATTAGTTAAACCGCCACCAACACTCCAGCACAGAGACTACTTACTCTCCATCTGTGCTTCTAGTTTCTTGTTTTTCTTCCTTGGAGTTTTGTGAGAACTCTCCACCATCATTGCCAAGGGCTGGGTCAGGATCATTTTTCAGTGTATTTATTGTATCAGCAGATACAAAAGGAATATCTTGTGACTTCGCACAAATATTTTCAGCTTCTACTTTAGGCACTTCACTCAGTTCCTCCTTTTCATCTATCTCTTCAAGGCTGTAATCAGAGCTTATTCCAGCTACAAAGAAATGCAGATATAATCCTAAATATTAATTTGCCTCATTCATCCTATGCAATTCTGGCAAGGAAAGAATTTTGAAAAATAATAATTAGCTAGACTCTTTTAAGTTCTGCTTCAAAAATAATAGTGAAGTTCTTTCTCCTGGTGAGTAATCACGTTAACATGAAACTAGATTATCTCAGACTCATAATTCTCAAAACAATTTGCTATCACTCTAGGTTTTATTCATGGTAGAAACAAACGGTTATTTAATCTCATAAACTTCAAGCTAAATATTTCCTTTAAGAAATATCTTTCAACTGGATGATTTTTACACTCATCCAACAACTAATAGTGCAAATTAAATGCAAATTAATAATTTTAAAAATGAAAATGAAAAGCACATGAGATTTCTGTATTGTCTACAAGGGCACCCATAAAATTTGACTCAATAGTTATTAGTACCAACTATACTCGATAATTAATTGAGCCGCCTTTAAAAATACTGAGCCTCACACCCTATTCCACAACATCAGAATCTCTGAAGGGTGGGGCAAGGGACTTTTAAGCCTACTTAAATGATTCTACTATGCAATCAGAGTTAAAAGCCACTGACCTAGATGCTTAATATAATTTTTAAAAATACAAATAAAGCAAGTATTAGACAATGAAAATTAAGTTTTATTCCTACCCAGTTTGATTCTCAGAGGCATCTTGCTTTAACAGTTTTTCCTATATGTTCTGAGAAAGTGTAATATACATGCATATGCTGATAACCATACCCACGTTTCCTTTTCTTTTGTTAGTTTCTTTTTGATAGTTTATTTAATATAAATGGAAGCATACTGTAGCCACCTAGCTTTTTTCTACACTTACAATATCTTAAATATCATACATATTTATACATATGTGTGCATACATAAATATTTTCAATAGCTGTAGTTAATATTTCATTATATAAAAAATATGTTTTATCACCAACAACCAATAGCCAGCAGGGTAAAAGAGAAGGAGGCATCCCTAGCAGTTAATGTTCATGCTTATTGACAAGATTAGCTGTGAAAGTAAATGCAAGCCAAAGAGTGAGGTTTTGGACTTTTGCTAAATATAATTAAACATTTCTATGTACACCACAGTATCTGAATGAAATTTAATTTTATCATAAGGCTGGGGGTGGCGGGAGGGGCAGGGTGGGGAGGTGATATAGCATCAGATTATAGTAATCAGCACATCTACAAAATTTAAAATTTTAACATAATTGAATATTTAAAGTACTTAAAATGTATTTTTAAAATTTTATCCCTAGGCACATAGACAGAAAAGTGTGCCATTTGTGCTCTTTGAGAAATTAATATGGCAAATTTTAATGGTATTTTTGTCATTAATAAAAATAGATTACTCAATAAAAAAAATCTTAAAATTTAGGTTTAAGTAAATTTTCAAATGTACATATTTTGGTACATGACACTTTATTATGATGTGAAATAATCATTATGATACCCATCTATAATATAATGTGTCTACGATAGCATAGTGTATCTATGAATTAAGAATGTATTTATATAATTTGAAAACTCTGTATTGAGAAAAATGAAAGGTCATGATGGTTTAGATACAAATGTGTTTTTTATTTTTATTTTTATTACAGGGTCTTGCTTTGTCACTCAGGCTGGAAAGAGTGGCATAATCATAGCTCACTCCTGTCTCAAAATTCAGGAGTCAAGCAATCCTCCCACCTCAGCCTATGAGTAGCTGGGATTACAAGTGTGAGCCACCATGCCCAGTCTCAATTGTGTTTTTTAAATGACCTCCTCAGTGTATATAAGACAAATAGAAGAGAAGCTAAAATTCTTCAGAACCACTGATTTTATTTAACTAATCCACTCTGTTGTATTCATCTGTATGGTTGGGAAAAACAACAAACTCCAAATCCAGATAAAATTTTCAGTGAAAATGGGGAAACCTCTCTTTCTTTATAAAATATGTTTATACAAGGTTTCAGTAAGTAATCAAATTTACAATTGATGATATCTTAATCTGCTTGACACAAAGCACTAGCCAAGAAAGGCCTGACCACCTACATGTTAGTGATGCTATGGCTGCCTCTGGTGTTCCAGGGCACTTAAAGACAGAGGTTTCCTCCATCAGTTTGGACGCAGTGTACTGCTCCTGACTGGAGAGTCCAGGGCCAAAGGAGGTTTCTGCCAAAGAAGTAGAATCTGTGGAAATGGCACTTAGACAACAGAGTTAAGGCAAGCAGATACCAAGAAGCATTTTGGAAGAAATCAGATTTGTTAGCTTCCAATTGTCCATGCATTAAACAAGAAGGTAAAATGGAAAAAAATGAAGAAAGCAGACATGAAACAAAGTTTGAATAGCATGCACACCTTTTTCTAATACTTCAGTGACTTCTAATTTCACAAAACAGTTGTTAACATTATCCAATAAATTTCCTTTGTGGAACAAAATGGTGCCATTTATATTATTCTGAGTAAAAGCTGAGAAAATCATTACTAGTTATCTGAGAGTAAGATTTAAAATCATAGAGGAATGAAGAATTCTTACATATATATGTTAAAATTCTAAATTCCTAAATACCACTTAAAGATTCAAGATTCAAGAGTGTTGCTCCTACATGTTTCCAGTATTTGGAATATAAATTATAAAAATTAGGTGAGTTATATTAAGCATTTTTCATACTTACAAAATTATCCCCATGATAAAGTCCTAACGTAATCATAGTCTATTTTTAGTATGACATTACTAGTCTTTCACATTCATTGATGCCTAATAGTAACTCTAAAGATTAAAACATTTTTATCATACTTATAAAAGCTACTTAGTATTATTTAAAACATTGGAAAAATATTAGAATAAATTATGTTACTTTTAATGGAATTTCATTTGGGAAGAATCCACAAGGAGAGCCATATACTGCAACAGAAAACATTTTTGTGGCAACAAACTTTCACCATTAGAGTAGGATACTTGTATGAGTTCATACCTAGAACAGTTGCATAAGGAAATTGTGCTTACACTTTCCTGTAAGTTTCCTTTTGCACACACCAAGGCACATTCCTAATTATGGTGTGTCAATACACTTGGGAAGGAAGTTAATAAATGTTAACCTGATATTGCATAAGGAAAAACAGGAGACCACATAGAGAAAGTGCTCAAGGACAATTCCAGAACTGAAATTTTGATCTCTGCCAACTTTATACTCTAATTGGGTTGAGGGGCACAAGGGTGGGGGCAAGAATTCATTTTATAATGTAAAATTTGGGAAATGAAGCCAAAGAATCTGTATCTCTTTCATGTACAAAACATTGCAACTGGATTTGTTTCTCAATAATCACAGAAGCCCTTTTTCAGTAATTATACCACGTGGAATAAGGGTGTCATACCTGGGCTTGATAGCTCCGCAGGAGAGTTTGCTTCTGAAACACTATCTGAAGGAACTCCATCTTCTGGCTGTAAGGCTAAAGGAAAGAAGCAACACAACTTATAAGGTCATATTCACGAATAAAACAATTCCTTAACAGTTTAACTTATTTTTATATAGTTCAGAAAGTAGTGAGCCTTGCTAGAAGCCATTTACTATCTAGCTATGATTTTACTATCTAGATTTTACCATCTATGATTTTACTATCTACATAGCTAGATTTTACTATCTAGCTATGAAACAACTAAAATCCACTTAGATTCCCTTTCCTACATGCAGCTAGTCCTGAAATGGCAGCACCTTTCTGAATAAATTCACAAATTATGACGTGTTCATTTTAGGATAATGGAGTTGTATAATTTTGACACTTTATTTTGTGATGTTTCAGATTTTTAAAAGGCAGCTAAATGAGACTAATTGAGATATATTTTAAAAGCCTAAGTATTATTAAAAAATCATAACATAAAATCCATATCTTTCCTACTGTCCATATTAAACAAAACACAATAGAAATGTAATGTTAATGAAAAAATCACATTACCAGATACATGACTATTTTCATCGCTTTGATGCAGGGGTATTTTGGAGGGTGGGGAAGGTGCTTTTCGCTTTGTCCTTTTCAAAGATGAATTCCCTGCAGACGTGCTGCTCAGCTGCAGTGAGCCTGCCCTCACTCTGCCTCCTTCACAGGGACTCTGGAAAACAAAATGGTCAAATACAATCCTGTATTTAGAAATTAATAGCAAACTTTAGGAAGACACTGAACTTTATGTCAAACACAGGATATACCCAAATGGAAGATAACAGTCATTCTTTAAAAACGTTTATGAAGCATCTGCCACATGGAGAAGCTGGGCTATGGAATAGATACATTAAAAAAAGAAAATAAAATATGGCCTTTCTCAAGAACTTAGGCTAGAATGGGAGACTGCCATGCAAACAACTAATGTAATCCAGAGGACTCATAAGTAACAGAGTTAAAAACTTTTAAAGAAGAATCTGGAGAAATTAAAAGGGATGAAAAAGGGAACACTATTTGTACAGTGATAGCTGGCTTGATTAAATGTATCTCTTTTCATTTGCAGTGTATCAGTGAGAAACAATGCGAACATCGATATGCCTACCTGAGGCAAGGTCCTTCGAAGCCACCTACCGCTAACAGCTACTGCTCACACTCCTAGCCTGTGACTGTCAGCACACCCTAAGACATCCTCCCTCAGCAGGGCCAGTGCCTCCTGACCAATGGCCATGCCATCTTTGCTCTTTCCCTTTACCAAAAAAAAAAAAAAAAAAGAAGAAGAAGAAGAAAAAAACTATTTAAAAGAATTGTTCAGGGTCAGACACAGGTGGCTCATGCCTATAATCCCAGCACTTTTGGAGGCCAAGGTGGACGGATCACCTGAGGTGAAGAGTTTGAGACCAGCCTGACCAACTTGGTGAAAACCTGCCTCTAAAATTTTTAAAAATTAGCCGGGTGTGGTGGCTCATGTCTGTAATCCCAGCTACTTGGGAAGCTGAGGCAGAAGAACCGCTTGAATCCCAGAGGCAGAGGTTGCAGTGAGCCAAGATCATGCCATTGCATTCCAGCCTGGGTGACAAGAGTAAAATTCCATCTCAATTAATCAATCAGTCAATCAACTTGTTCACAGTTTGTGTCTCCAATTTCTCGTATCCCATTTGAACACTTTCAATGACACTTTTCCCAGGCTTTGATCCATTTGAACTATTCCTATCAAAGTCACCAAAGACCTTGACTATGACTTAATCAGTGGCCACTTCTCAGAACTCATTTATGTGACCTATTAGCAACATTAAACAAAGCTGACCACCCTCTTAAAATACATTCTTTTCTTCCAGGAAACCACATTTCTTGCTCTTTACAGATCTGTACTCTCTGGCTACTCAGTTTTCTGTGTCTACTTCTCTTCAACTCCTGATTAGTATTGCTGTGGCCCAGGGTGTGGGCTGTGAACACATTCTATTTAGTATCTCTGATCCTCTCCTGAGGATCTCATCTATTCTCTGGTTTTTAAGTATTATTTGCATGCTGATGAATTCCAGATCTGCGTCTATCTTGTATCTCTGTTCTGATCTCCTCTTAATGTCTAAAGCCGCTTCAATTTTGCATGTCTAAAGCTGAGATCATGATAATTCCTCTTTATCCCTCTGCCACATCCTATTCTCACAGTATTCCCGTAAAGAACAAGTCAACCTTCTGTTGGCCCTCATCTTCTATCTGTCACATCTCACACTGAGTCAATCCTTTTGTCCCTTCCCTTAGAAGACATCCAGCATCCAGCTTAACTGTTACTACGTGATTTGAATTGTCATTAGGAAGTACCTAATTAGACTTGGTCTCCACATTATTTCCCTATAGTCCTTCAACATAGCAACAAAAAGAATCTGCTATCTTTAAGTAAGATAATAAAAAAGATCCTATTAAAATGTAAACCAGATTAGGTAACTTTGGTCAAAACCCACTAATAATTCCCTTTATAAATCCATTAACCGCCTGGTGCCTAGTTCTCTCTGGCCTCCTCCTTTGGTAATGGAGTGGCTCACTCCACTCTCCAGCCACATTGGCCTTTTTGTTGCTCTTCAAATGTCCTGCAGAGTTCCTCCATCATGGGGTAGTTACCCTTACTAGTCTCTATACCTGGAATGCTTTTCCTTCTGATAACTCAGTGTCCCTTTATTTTCTTCAGGTCATTTCTCAGAAGTCTTTTTTTTTTTTTTTTTTTTTTTTTGAGACAAAGTCTCACTTTTTTTTTTTTTTTTTTGAGACAAAGTCTCACTCTGCTGCCCAGGCTGGAGTACAGTGGCATAATCTCGGCTCACTGCAGCCTCCACCTCCAAAGTTCAAGCTATTCTCACGCCTCAGCCTCCCAAGTAGCTGGGATTACAGGCCTGCACCACGATGCCCAGCTAATTTTTGTATTTTTAGTAGATACAGGGTTTCATCATGCTGGCTAGGCTGGTCTCGAACCCCTGACCTCAAGTGTTCAGCCTGCCTTGGCCTCCCAAAGTGCTGGGATTAAGAGCATGAGCTACCATGCCCAGTCAAATGTCATCTTTTCAATGAACTCCTGCCTGAGTCCCAATATTTCTTATCCCTACTTCCTAGATTTATTTCTATGATCAGCATTTAACTGCTCTCTAACACACTACATATTTGGCTTATTTACCTTGAACATTGTTTGCTACCACTAGGGTTGACCATACGGGCAGGGAGTTTTTCCCCTCCTATTCTGCTTATTGCTGTATGTCCAGAACCATGTCTGGCTCACAGAGGTTTCTAAGTAAACACTTCTTGAATGAATGAAAAAAATAAATGATATGTTGCCTTCTTCATTTGTAAATAAAAGACCTTGATGTACTCAGGCCAGAAGCATGTGTAAAGCTTGGGCTACTCTAGTCTTACAAGACAACGTGGGTACATCTAAGGGCAGTGAACTAGTTCATAAGATATTTTTCAGTCTTCATGCTCTGCTAGACATCAAGAAAAATTTGGCAAACTTACTATTTTGTAATTTTGTCTGCCAGAGAGAAAAGGAAGCCTGCCCCCAAAGAAAAGGGGTTGAGTTAGCTGTAATCTTTGCCAACTGTGTTACGTACTAAAGAGGAAGGCAGGTCACCTCAACAGGGAGAAAAACAGTTAGGTCTACAGTGGCAGGAGCTTCAGTGAACGAACCTCTCACAAACCCACTAACTCTGCCTCTTAACAGGGGGATGGGACAAGGTGGCACCAGGGAGATCTTACCAATAGGTGAAATATTAAACTTCTTTCCTACTAGTGGGTAAATAGCTGCCTCCAACTCTCCCTCCAACCCTATCCCATTACTCTGATTCCTCCTCCAAAATTCTTCAGATTTCTCTATAATCCAGCAAGAAAAGAGTTAAAGCCTGCCACCCAAACTCAGATTCTGTTTCAGAGTCACTAAAGTCCATTCTGACTAAATATTATGATCATCCTGCCTGGGGTAGGCATGGGGGTGGATTCTCAATGGATATTTGAAATAATCCAAAACAAAGGTCTGCTGCAACAAAAAGAAACAAATGCACGAAGGAATCTGCAGTATTTAAATATTGTTTTGAGTAGAATATCAAGGTTAAATAGAAATATTTCTACTGATAATGTCTTTGTGTTCTAAAACCTTCATGTGATATCTTATAAGAGCAACAAATTTAGGAAACATCAGAAAAAAACAGGCCAAAAGTTCTCCTAAAAGAACACAGCCCTTTGCTTAAAAAGAAATATCTATCTACAAATTAAAAGCAGTAGAAGATGTGATTTTATTTCTTGACCGATTTACTTCTGCAAAGCCCTATTAAAGCCATGCTCCACTCCTAGGGCAGATCTAGTTTACCAGTAAGAACGCACTAGGGGATCAGTAAGTGGCGTCTTCACGCATAAAGCAACAGCAGCATTTGATTTTCCTCCCTAGTTCCATGTTTCCCATGTTTTGACTGATTGCTTTCAAAAGGTGTATAATAAAAATGTGTTCACTGTTAGTACACATTCCTAATCATTGTCACTTACTGGTCTTTTCCATGGTAAAGGAGCCATGACATGAATTTCTCAATGACAGTATCTATTTGGGAGTTAGAGCTCTTAAATTTTCATTGTAATAAAGGAGACAGTATAGAAATAAAAAAAGGCAGGAATATATACAGACTCACAAATTTTTATGAACCTATTCTTAACTCAAAGACAGACTAACCATAGACTCACATGTTTCATTATTCATCCTAGAGGTCTTAAAATAAGTTAGCTTTTTATAAAACATAATATTTATATTTTTATGGATAAAAAATTTAAAATTTTTCAAAACAGACATATTTCAGTTTTATAAATGCTAAATTTTTTAAACAGTATTTATGAAGATAATTGAGGGAACACATGTTGAAAAGACAAAGCCATGGACATTAGGGGAAGCATTTATTCTACGACATTTACCATCCTTACATGTTGTGCATGTGTATCATAATGGTAAATGGACGTGCATTTCTGAAGCTGCAATTTGAATTAAAGAGGATAATAAAAAAGGACACTGACCAGGGGCTGTGGCGCATATCTGTAATTCTAGCACTTTCAGAAGCTGAGGCAAATAGAATACCTGAGGACCGCAATTCAAGACCAGCCTGACTAACATGGTGAAACCCCGTCTCTACTAAAAATACAGAAATTAGCCAGGTGTGGTGGCACGTGCCTGTAATCCCAGCTACTTAGGAGGCTGAGGCAGGAGAATCTCTTGAATATAGGAAGTGGAGGTTACAGTGAGCTGAGACTGCACCATGGCACTTCAGCCTAGGCAACAAGAGGAAAACTCGGTCTCAAAAAAAAAAAAAAAAAAAAAAAAAAAAAGACATTAGAGGAAAGTGACTATGATTGTCACTAATTGATATGAGGTACAGTTTTGTGGCTTGTCATAATTGGAACCTATACAGTTAATAATGGTTAAAACTTATTAAAGTTGGCCAGGTGCTTGTAATCCCAACACTTTGGGAGGCTGAAGCAGTTAGATCACAAGGTCAAGATATGGAGACCATCCTGGCCAACAAGGAACCCCATGTCTACTAAAAATACAAAAACTGGCTGTATGTGGTGGCATGCGCCTGTAGTCCCAGGTATTTGGAAGGCTGAAGCAGCAGAATCACTTGAACCCAGGAGGTGGAGGTAACAGAGCAAGACTCTGTCTCAAAAAAACACACAAAAAAACAACTTATTAAAGTTGAGCACAAATGTAAATTTAACAACTGGTAACGGCAAGAGTTTTGAAGAACTAAGAATAGTGAGTTTAGATAATAAGCAACAGATTAATGACAGAAATGTAAATTTTGTTTTGAAATATGAGTAATATTCATATTAGCATTCAAGGAAATAGCTTAATATATATATTTTTGTTGTTCTATAAGACACAGAGGCAAGAGGTTTTATGAAGACTCTTAGAAAATAATTTCAATTATTTAAGAAATAGCCAAGGAAAGTTAAGATAATAAAAATCAAATATGGAGTTACTGTGTGTTAACTAAAACATCACTATTAATACAGAACGGAAGAACAACTGGGACTTGAGAAAGAGATGTTCTACAGCCACTAAACATCCTTCTCTTGGGGAGGCAGGGTGAAAGCCTGCAGAAAAAGAAGGGATATTTAAGTTAGAAGCTTTGATATTTCTAAATAGACTATAGCCAAGGAAGCCAAGTATACATTGGGATTTACGGAAAATATACATATCGAATACACCAGACCAGAGAGGCTCCAAACCCAGGAATGACTAATGTTAAAAGCAGCCTTACTAAACTGCCGCAGTATTTAAATAATATTTCAGTAATACATATCATGAGTTTAGAATGCTAAAAATTTAAGTTAAATTAAATTAATTAAAAGGCTGGGAAGACCACTGAAGCCTGAGTAGCAGCATTGTTAAGCTGTATTTTTTTCTGTGCACTTCAGGAATATACTCCAAATAGTCTCCCAATAGCTCTACTCTTGCATTCATCAGAGCCAAACTACCCACTATTTTTGAGTGTGAATTTGTCTAGCTGGAGAGAGGATTACAGAGAGTTTACAAGGTAGAAGGCAGCCCATTACAATGATTACCAAACAAATGGGTTTTGGAGTCAATACAAGGGGTTCAGAAAACATGCCATTTATTATCTCTCTGACCTTCGGGCTCCTCATTCATGAAAAGTAACAGCACCTATGTCAAAAGAGGCTGGGATGCTTAAATGAAATGTTATATGTAAAATACATAGCAAACTGACACAAGAACAGAAAACCAAACACTACATGTTCTCACTCATAAGTGGGTGTTGAACAATGAGAACACATGGACACAGGGAGTGGAATATCACACACTGGGGCCTGAGGGGTGGGGTACTAGGGGAGGAATAGCAGGGGGTTGGGGGAGTGGGGAGGGATGGCATTAGGATAAGTACCTAATGTAGATGACAGGGTGATGGATGCAGCAAACCACTACCATGGCACGTGTATATACCTACGTAACAAACCTGCATGATCTGCTCATGTACCCCAGAACTTAAAGTATAATAAACGAAAAAAATGCATAGCACAGTGTCTAGCATACAGTGCATGCTTCATAACCATTAGCTGATATTATCACATGCAATTTGTCTATTTTAAAGTACATGAAAATGTTCTGCAAATAAAATAAGAATTATGTATATCTTGGAGTAAAAAGTAAAGGTAAAAGGAGGTATCTACTTTAAGATTGTACTCTCTGGAGACTGTGTCGGTTAAGAGTCCTACTGAAATCAGTCTCAGTAATAATTAACCTTAAAACTCAACATTGCCCAATGTTCAGGAACCTATACTTAGTCTACTGTATAAACATTCATTGTGAGTCTAAAAACCTCCATCTTTAAGTCATCTCAGGTCTCTTCAACATACTTTAAAGGACTTTAATAAAGGTTAAATATTTAACCCTAGTTTGTTGAATCAGTGATGAATTCATGGATGTGTATCATAGTACATATACTTGAAATGTTTCATAAGCAAATTTAATGTGAAGAATTAAAGAATTATTTATAACTGTCTTCTTTTACTACCAACATACATTTACATTGTTCAAATTATGACTACATTTTAAAAAGTGGTAGAGATTAAAATTTATTAAGTCTAAAGGCTTTACAAAATGAGAAAACACAGAAGTGTCTACTTACTAGGGGAAACTGCTTTGGTTAATCATTAGAGATGTTCAATTATTTACTTTAGTTAGAGTTACTGGTAAGTCTGCCTGCCATTAATGAAAACTGCACGTCTAACAGGAATGCACATCACCAAATTTTATGGTCTGTAAAAAGGAAAATACTGCAAGGAGAAACAGAATATACTAATGAAAATGGCAAGGTCAGGTTGAAAACCATTCCAGATTGTTAATCCCCCAGAATTCACACCCAGATCAGAATTCACTGATTCAAAATCAAACTAAATTTAACTGAAAAAAAAATAAAATCAAACGGCATTCAAGAGAACAACTGAATACTTGCTCTGTACTCGTTATTAGATCACCCATTAATCATAGCTGAATTATAAAGCGTGGGTCATTGAAATTGATGTGTCCTGTATTAAAGAGTTAAACGAAAGGATACACAAAGAAAACTAAAAACACTGAATTAGGAGATAGAAACATAGGAGCCCAACTTCAATGATGTTGATAAATGTTTCTAATAGAAGCTGTTGGTTCTGTTATAACATGATTTACACAGGTGGGAAAGAGTGGGGTTAGTGGAGAGAATGTAAACATTCCCTTGAAATTGTCTTAAAACTCATGTTTTGTTTTTCAAGGGACAGATTCACATTATTTTTTCTCCAACCTGGACATTTCTAATAAACACTATGAAATAGTATAAAATATCTTATAAATTGACATTAATTTATGATATTTACTATTGTGTCCAATAACTTCATAAATCTGAAGGTCAAGTTTTAACTCCTAACTCTTGATGGAAGAATGCTAAAAAAATTTACAACTTAGAAAAGCAAGTCAATTTTAAGTGTCATTATCATTATACATGTTATTATTACACTATAATAAATGTAATTTAGAGGTATGAGGTCTTGTATCGAATTTGTAAAATAAGCTGTGAGTTTGTATCACAATTAAATCAGTTTTATGGATGATGTGATAAAATTAACTCAATCTTATGAGATACAAACAATGTATATAATGATGAGGAAAAAAGTCACTAAATCCCAACAAATAAAAGTTGCCTCAAAGTTTTGGTGTCCATGGCTATATGCGTATCTTTTTACACCTTTGTATACACACATGCACATACATATACACACATGAGCATGCACATTTTGGCTTGCATTGTATGAAAGTACACGTGCCAGTTTCTCCATTATATTATTATGATTTGTAAAAATAAAATGTTATCTTTTGGTGGAGTGGGGCAAGTTTATTTCTGAGATCCTGAATCTCCCTGTTCTACACCCTTTTCCTCTTTGGATGGCACTTCCTCCCCACTCCTGAAAATCTAGTGCTTATACATTCTATTTTCTTATTCTCCATATAAACCTGTTTTGAGATTCTTCACTGATGGCATAGAAAATCTTAGCCTGCCTAGGTTATGAAGACTAAGAGAAATCGCATAACATCAAAGTGAAGGGGTATAAGAAATAGAGGAGGCATGTCAGATCCTAGACAAAGGTAATAACAAGAAGAGAAGTAAGACAGCAGGACCAGGGCCTGGAGCTCTTAAACCTACACTAGGCAAGCTCTCACTATGTGGCTACTTTTAATGCTGCTCCCATCAATCTGCTGAAATAAATACTGCAAGAGGAGCAATGAGGTTACAGCTAGATTCACTTATAGGTGATCTAAATACCAACACCAACAGTAACTTGTATCTTTTTGGTTACTAAAATTAAACCCATTCAGAGCATTCTGAGTGGCCAAGCTTGCTACTAGATTTCTCTTAAAGTCATCTACTTTAAAACTTTAGTCAATGGTAACATTTGTATCCGATGGTTAACAAACTCATTAACCTAAGCATGTCTTCATCAAACATCAAGTTTTCTACCTCTTTTTGGTAATGCAATACCCATGCAATTGTGTTAACTTTTGTGTTACAGTCTGGAGTTTGGGAAGATCTAAAGATGTCAGCCAATGTTTTATTTTGTTATTGTACTTTAAGTGTCCGAAATCCTCAGAGAATTAACACCAGGATGAGACACCATGATCTCGTTAATGTTGATCAAACCAAAACAAACACATCTGTTAGAGGCCAATTCTGAAAAATAACAAAGTAACAATTTTGTAATACTAGAGTTGAAAGAGACTTTGGGAAATTCAATTATACAACCTTATTCTACAGAAGAGAAAACTAAGTCATGGAGAAGTTCAGGGAAGGTGAAGAAGAAAAAAAAAAAAAAGGCAACAGCAAAGAAGATAATAGACCTGTCAGTAGAATTCAAGATTCTCTCTCTCAAGCCAAGTCAGGACTTCTTTCCAGCCCTTCTCTAGGCGCAACAGAAAGAAAACGCGCACTGGCGTGCACACACACACACACGCACACACACACACACACGTGCACACACATCAAAAATCCCATGTTATCACCCTGTAAATTTTTTCCATTTGTCTTCCTGAAGCAATCAGTGCTTTCATCAACCCTATGATACTTTGATAAAGTATATAAACTAAGTCTTATTAGTGATAATCCTTTGCATATTGCATTTTGTAAAAGCCCCAAATTGAGGGTCTACCTCAGTGGTACATCTTGAATGAAAATGATGAACCAAGAGAAAGCAGAGCTCAGGATCAAGTTTAAAAGACAGGAAATGGTGGTAACCATGATTATCTGTGATCACAGTGATGAGGATATAGGTTTTTTTAACCACAGGGTAGGAGAATGTGAATCATCTAGAAGTTAGAACTGAGTTTAGGACCTATACCAGAGTGAAGCTGCAGTCAACCAAACAAACTAGGGCCAACTCAGTTCACCCAGAAAGGGAATTAAGGCTGGGTAAGCAGGCTTATCCCAGTGATGCCATAAGCTTGTCACTCCAGGAAAGAGGCCTGCTTCTATCTGCCCTGGCCTCTGTTAACACATGCTAGTTACCAGAGGAAGGCAAGTCTCCCCGTGAGGTCCCAAACATCACAGAGGTAGAAAGGCTAAATAAATGTCCTACTGGTAAAGTATGTCTCCTAACACTGATTAGTTTCAATGCTATTGTATTAACTCAGTACGTTATTTCAGAGAGGTCCAACTTTTTATATACTAACAGATAAGAAAGAGAAATCCACATTAATTTCACAAATGATCTGCTCTTTGAATAATACTTTTTTCTTTAAGGCTTAACAACTATTAATTCCTCATAATTCATAGTTCTTTACTTTTAGATCAGAGGTAAAACTGGCAGAAACCTAAAATGTAAAGGCTCAGAGGGCTGTGATGAGGATTAAATAAATAATGTTCTTAGAGCCTTGTCTGAAACATTATAAGCATTTAGCACTGCTTCTGTTATTATGATTATGATCCTTTGAAAATCTGATGAAAACTACAGTGGCAAAATATGTACTATATCTAAGAAAGCCTTAAAATGGGGAGCAGATTAAATATTATACTGTGTTGGTACATTTCTCTGCTGAATGAAACCAATCATATTTTTGGAAGTACAGACAGCTGTATTCTGTACAGCAAACTGCAAATACCATGGTAACCACTGTTCCTAGGCAATTGTAGAATTATGTGTGTGGTCCACTTTCTGTATAAGAGGAAAATGGAGGGGGAAATAAAATGTGACAATCTGTAAAATCTAAAGAGGGGTATGTTTCTTAAAAATTGCAAATACATACTCTATTACAACAGAGAGTACAACCTTACATACTCTATGTAAAATAACTAGGATTAAAAGTATAATAATAAGAATATATACCTGTATATTTCATAAGTATATGACCTATATCATCCCACCTGCTTATAAACCATGATGTATATATGTGTGTGTATATATACATATATATATTATACATGTATATACATACATATGTATATACATGTATAATATATATGTATATAAAATGTATATTTATATACATAAAATTTTACACAGGCCACATTTTATGTATATAAATTAGAATATATTAGAATACAGAATTGGGTAAAAGATGAACAAATTAAAACATTTAAAAAATTAGAATACAGAATTGGGTAAAAGATGAACAAATTAAAACATTTAAAAAATTAAGTCAGTTATTTTAAAACTAACACTCTAGGTATTGAATTTCACTTGCATAATACTAGATGGCAAAAACTTTCTGTTTCTCAATAGTTGAGTGTTTTTCTGAAGCAGGATGCAAAGTGAGAAGAAATAAAATGCCCAATAAAGATCATTTTTTACAATGTTTCCAGCCACAATATAGTATCCCAAATAAAAAGATGTGTCATGCCCATAGCCAGAGGAAAAAAATTGATTGCTGTTGTATATTCATAATTACAAGTGGCAGTCCCACCAAATGTGCCAAATGAACAATTCTACAAAAAATTCTGTGAATTCTGCATACAGGTCAAGACAATCCAATACTTTTTTCCAACTCTTCTGCCAGTTATTCAAATGTAAAATCAGCCGATGAGGCTAATTTGTCAATAAGACCAGAACATCCTTTGGTCATTTATTTTATTAAATGTGCTCTTCATAAATTCTTGGTCAGCAGATATGATGCAGAAACTAGATTTCTGAACTTAGATTTATCCCAGAATTCTAAGTCACTTGCAATGTAAGTCAATGTAATAGAATTTCTGACTTCCCATTTCACAAATGACAATCTTATTGTAAACAACTATGTACATTTTATATAAAAATATATGTTATATGGTTCATGTAAATAAAGTATGAGCTATTATATGTCTTGTCGCACAAATGGCATTTCAAAACATTCGGCAAAATCATATTTTAAAAATGCTCTAAAACTACCAAGAAATACTGCCTCAGAAAATTTCTAATGCGAAAGTTTTCTTTTCAAATGAGTATTTTCATAGAAGATGATATATTCACCTTCATAGGAAAAAATGACATGAGGCTTGAAATCATGCAAAAGAGGGTACAGACAAATTTATGGATATGAAAGGATACTGCAGCAATGATAGCAAAATATGTGTTCTTCAAAATTTATTCTTTAGATAGAAAAAAATAATTTTAGATGCAGAAATATTCTAAAAGGTTAGGTTAAATAATTTGCTAACTGGATCTTTGCTATCTCTAACTCTGAATAGTCTTTGGAAACTGCAGTTTGTCAAAATTAGCTCAGCAAATCAACACCCTCTTATGTGAATATTTTCAATATAAGCTCCAAAATATCACCATCCAAATACCTTAATTTGCTGATATTGAGAAATAACTTAGAAGAATGAGGCAAATTATTAAATATGAACAACCAAAAAGTATAAAATAAATGTGGTTGACAAAATTTTTCCTAAGCTACAGATTTACTGACATCAGTAAACCCTGACTAAGGCAAACATAGTATCTGTGGCTCTTAAAGGAACAACAAAATGCAATAAAAACTCAAAATGAATAAAACTGCTAATTTTAAATCCCTTTATCATGTGTTGCTGACATTTATCTCTCTAGCTTTATTTACCCACATCAATAAGCATTTTCAATTTCTAATGTAACTATTCCCAATATTTTCTTTCTGCTTTATTAAAAGGTGCTTTGGAGGAAAAAAATGGAAAAATTAGAATGCTGTACTTCTGTCAAACAGCGCACCCTTGTGGTTTATTTTGTATCCTGAACAATAAAAATTAAAGTGTGTCTAAAATTCATATACTTAGAACCAATTTGGTCATAAATATTTTTCTTCCAATTTATCTTGCCCTCAACATGCTATCGCCTTCAATCACTAAAAATAGTGACATTTTACATTTTCAAATTCAAAACTAAATTGTTAAAATAGATAAAAATGTTTATAGTGATAATGACCATCTTTAAGTTTAATACAAGCAAGCAGTAAAATAAGTATGAGTCACTCATAAATTCATATGTTTTGCTGAATTTCCTGAATATCTGCACATGGCTATATAAACCAGGTTTTTACTATTTTTAAATTTATTATTATTTTTTAAAGACAGGGTCTTACCCTGTCACCCAGACCGGAGTGCAGTGGTAAGATCAGAGCTCACTGAAGCTTTGAATTCCTGAGCTCAAGTGATCCTCCCGCCTCATCCTCCTGAGTAGCTGGGACTACAGGCACACACCACCATGCCTAGCTGATTTATTTTATTTTATTATTTTTTTGTAGAGACAGGGGTCTTACTTTGTTGCCCAGGCTGGTCTTGAACTCCTGGCTTTTAAGTGATCCTCCTGCCTCGGCTTCCCAAAGTGCTGGGGTTATAGGCATGAGCCACCATGCCTGGCCTATAAATGATTTTAATTCAAGGATCAATTATATTTATATGCATTATGCCATGTAGAATATAATTTATTTGGACCTTAAGTTTTCAATATAACCTTATCTAAATTCTGGCTTTTCTATAAAAACTTAAGAAAAATACTGCTAAGAATTACATGGTCCAATTACCATAAAATTAAATGTAAGCAATCTTTACGTTATCCAAGTACTCCTGAAAATTTACCAGATATATGAATGACATAGTAAAAGTTTACGATCTAAGTGTGACACATTCTCATTGTATACACTGTACCTGGCTATGAAAGCAATGATTAATGTTTACTTATCAATTCTCTTGAACATCTACCATGTTACAGAATTTTGCTGGAGAACACAATCCCTACCCTCAGGGTGGGGAAAAGAAAATGGTAAAATTTAAGAATGCTGCAAGTTTTATGCCGTAATACAACCCTAATGTTTATCTTTAGAGGAGGAGGTAAGAAAATCATGTTATACCTATCAACGTAATATTATGCGATCCTTCAAAAAGGGGAAGCCCTTTATGAACTTCTAAGAATATCCAGAATAAATAATTCAGTACCAAAAAGTAAAGTGTAACATGCATGCAGTATATGGCCACCTGAGGAAAAAAATAATATTTAGCATGAATATTGGTTTAAATATGCATACATCATCTCTGGAAAGATACACAAGAAACTGTTAATAAATAGTGGTTGCCTCTGGGCAGCAAAACTTGGATGGGGTCAAAGGTGGAGAATTTTTACCCTATTCCTCTTTTTATCTTTAGAATTATATAACATGTACTGCTTATACATATGCAAATAAGAAAAAATGAAAGAGGACAAGAGAAGCAAATTCAGAGACAGCAAAGATTATTCTATGGGAATCTTTAGAAAACGCTCCATGAATCTGGTAAAAGAACAGACATCCTTTGGATGGGTAAGTAGAAATGAAGAACATGGAAATGGGGCCATTCCATTCTGAAAAGACAGAACGAAGGATTTTGCATCAGCAACAATAAGTCAAATCTTCTGGTTAGAGAGAGTATCCTATCCTATCCCATCCTATAAATTATGAGGAATTAAAAAGTTTAAAAGTAAAATTGTGATCATTCTGTAGAGGATCTTGAATGTCCAGAAAAATGACAGCAAGCTATGCAAAGTTTCTGAACTGAAAAGTGATAATTAAAAAATACAAATGTGGCAACCACGTTGAGTATTTCAAAGACATGTTAAGTACTGGTTTTCTCTTTATACTCTGCCCTGGATTTCTTTATAAAGGACATCAGCAGAGAGAATAAAAGACATCATGAAGGGAGACTGAATGAAGGATTGGTCTCTAATTAGATGTAAAAGGAAAAAATACATCAAAGATGATCTTGAGCTTTTCAGTCTGGTAGAAAAACAATGATTTTGGTTTTAAATACGTCTTCCAGGTAGTCAATAGCAACTGTGAATTCAAACTGCAGCTGGAAGAATATTGATATTGGAATTACAAAGTTAATGTATAGTTTCCTAGGGCTGCCCTAACAAATTACTGTGACCGTGTGGCTAAAAACAACACAAATGTATTCTTCTACAGTTCTGAAGCCCAGAAATCTGAAATCAAGGTGTTGGCAGAGTCATACTCCCTCTGAAGGCATTAGGGAGAACCCTCTGTTGCCTCTTCCAGGCTCTAGTGACTCCTGGTAATCTTTGGCTATGGCAGCATAATGCCAATTTCTGTCTCTGTCTTCTGTGTCTCTCTGCCTATGTGTCTCTTCTTCTTATAAGGATATCAGTCACTGGATTTGGGCCTGCCAAAATCCAAGTATTTGTGCTAAAGTTACGGATCTAGAGGTCCTATCCTATACATAATCTAGAGATCCTTAACTCGAGTACATCTGCAAAAAATATATTTCTAAATAAGGTCACAATCACAGGTTTTGAAGGGTTAGATCTCAGACATACCTTTTGCAAGGAACACTATTCAAACCACTATAGTTGAGAACCATTAGCCCACAAACTCCAAAAAAAAGAGATGTCTTCTCTGAAAGGGTGTAGTAAATATAGACCAAGACCATGGATTTGGCACCTCCAAATTTAGAAAAAACATATAAGAAATAGTGACAAGAAAAAAATAAAAATAGAAAACGGCTCAAGACCAAGGAAGAGAAAGAAAAATCAAGACCAAGGGGGTAATTAATCACATCAAATATATCAAGAAGTTAGTTGCAGAGATGCCTAAGAAGGTTTGAATTTGTGTGTGTACTACAGCTTAATCACTAAGAATTTTTGTAATGAATAAATAAAAAATGGTTCTTCAGCTTCTCTAGGGAAAAATAAATAATTCTGGGTCCTCCTGAACAATACATCAAAGAACTACCCAGATGTCCAGATCAAAAGAAAAAATAATTAGAAAATTGTAGAAAGATGTGTACTTTGCCAAAGGCAACATATTGGAAAAAAAAAAAAAAGATTACTTAACACAGGGGCAGCAACTGGTCACAGAGCAGAGGGAAAGAATCAAAAGAAACAGTTTTCAGTGAGGTCACTGGTAGCACAGCCCAGAATTTTAAGAAACAGACTATTAGAAAGACAACACAGACCTCTTGGGGAGCCAAGTACAAAGAAAGTTGACTGAAATAGATTGAATGAGGACAGCTGGAATAAATATTTGTGAGCATGGGCTAAAATATATTTCTCTCTCTATATATATATATTATATATGTAAAAAGACAGGTGGCTACTCAAAGGTATGGTAATTTATACTTTATATGACATAGTTTATGGTAATTAAAAACATACAACAACCCTAAAAATGCTACTTTTTATTGTGAAGAAATTTAAAAGGAATACAAGCGCAAAATAAAGTCTTTGGGACTCTGACTTGACCCCTGCTTACCATGCTTAATTTCAATCTCTGTTTCTTGCTCATGCCCAGGCATGCCATAATCTTCACATTCCTGCATCTCTGAACAGGGTTCCTTTGCCTGACTAATGGACTTCCACACATATTTTAAGAGTGAACTCAAGAAACATCTCTTCTGTGAGGATTCACCCAACTCTCAAGCAGTTACCCTGCAAAACTTTGTCAGTATACGATTCTATTATTTGAAAAAAAGTTATACTCCTGATTTATAAGATTTCATACCACAAATATTAAATTAGACAAGAAAGTCTTAATAGAAATAAGAATCTTAATAGATCATTTTCCAAGTACTGAGGTTAAGCATTTTAAAAATTCATTTCTATCTCTTTGAGTTCCACGTATGATAGTCTATAAACTACATTTAGAAACTATGGTTAATATTTTTTAAGTCAAGGAAGCACAGAAATGTGTATCAGGTGCTTGGGAAGAGTTAATTTATGTTAGCATTGCATTTACTAAGCTCCCAAAGGAAAAACAAAATCTTTCAACTAGATACAAGAAAACTTCTCAGTGTCTCAAGTATCTCCAAATATAATCTGCTTTCAAAGTTACTTAAATCATTCTGTCTGATTACCAGCAACAATATATACAGTCTCATCTTCAATTATATACCTAAAAATCCATTTATTTTTTATATGAATAATGCAAGGAATTTGTAGATTGTTTAGTCATGAAAAGTAGTTTTGCAATGGATTGCCACAAAATGGCACACTCAGGGGAAATTTGAGATTAAAGGTGAATAATAATAAGAAACTTTTGAAAAAGGTACACCTAGAAAAGTGCTTTGAAGATAAGGGTACATAAAGGTAACTGTGATATATTCTATATAAAAAGGTTTATTTTCTTTTTTTCACTATGGAGTAACTATGTACCAGGTAGATACCAGGATATTCCCTGAAGAATCTCAGTCAGGTCAAGAAGATACGTGTGGTTAGAAATTCATGAACACAATTCAAAGAGTGTGTCACTGTTTAAAAAAATAATTATTCAAACGTAAAGACTGTATTTTCATTTCTATTATATGCATTAAGGAAGAGCCCTTAGGCATTAGCAAACCAAGACTTTAGGTTTTTGGAGACATATATATATATATATATATATATATATATATATATTTTGTTTGTTTGTTTGTTTGCTTGACTATGAAAGTTACTTAAAACTAACATTTACTCTTTACTGCATCACAGACCTGTATGTATATAGAGGATCTATTCCTAGTACCAATCTTAGAAGGAGCTGTTCGTCTTATTACATATTAGTAGCTGTTACTAATTATCAACTGTTATAGGACTACTTATTAGTCTACCCGGAAAAGATAATTTAGGTAAGAGGAAAAATAAATGGTACCCTGCATCATCCTAAAAAAAAACAAAATAGAAAACAAAACTACGCACCTTATCTGTCTCATCAACGCTCATGGATTTCACTATGCAAGAAGCAGGCCTCTCCTGGATGTGTGCAAGGTCCTGGGGGACACTCTGAGATGCTGGCATTGGGGGCAATGGTGCCCGCCTCTTCTTGGGTGCATCCGACGGCAGGGTGTTGGAAATATATGGTTTGGAAATGGTATTGGACCTTGTAAAAGTTGGGCGGTGCTTGTTTACTAGAGGGGTTGCAGGTGCACTTGCAGTCTAGTAAAGAATGATAAAGCCAAAATCTAGTAATTTCAAGATATTGGTAAAAAGCACCAGTCATTAAAAATATTTGAAGAATCTTACAAAATGCAATATAAGACAATACTTACTTGGTCCCGCTTTTTCTTACTGCGTTGAAAAAAACTGAAAAACCCTTTATTTTCTTTCTCCTTCATAATGTCTAGGTTTTGTGATATTTGGCAGGACTCTAAAATAGAAGAAAAGCATCTTACTTTTGTACCTGAGATTGTTCACATCCAAGATTTTTCTCTTACTGTCCTCTTTGCAAACATACTTAATACTAAAAGCTACCAGTTATAGTCTACAAACAAGGCACTCTGCTAAGCACCCTAAATTTTATTAAATTCTCAAAGCAATAAGCAAATATTGTTCCTGTTTCACAGCAGAGGAAACTGAAGCTTAAAAAACTAAGATAAATAATCAAGGCCAACACTCAGGAAATGACAGAGCTATGACACAAACTTGGTCTATGTTCTATACAACATTTCAGAAGCAGAAGTAAAATAGAAACGACACTTCAAATTAAACAAGATACGAAATTCTACCACACAGTTTGTTCCTTTATTTTGATTATACTTTTGTCTCACAGCTAAACTGCTCTGAAATATTTTATTCTACAAATGTGAGTCATTATAATTGCTCAGTACTTTGTTAAATGTTTCATAAATGTTATTCAATAGGGTGGGTCTCAACTGGGGCCAATTTTGCCCCCCAAGGGACATTTGACCAAGTCTGGGGAGTATTTTGGCTGCCACCATTGACAACAGGGTTAGGAGACTGTGCTGCCGTCATTTACTGGGTAGGGGCCAGTGAGGATTCCAAACATAATACATTGCAAAAGACAGTCCCCAGTGACAGAATTATCTTGTCCCAAATGTTAACAGTGCTGAAAATTAGGGAGTGGAATTTTAGTAAGAATGGCAAATGTCAAACCTCAAGGTTGTATACATAATATTTATATAAAATTTTCCAAAAAGCATCTCCTACTGTTAACTGAAGGGCCTACAAGCAATGATGCAGCCAGTTAGTGCTGAGCCCCCCTGGTCCACATTGGCTCTAATTTCCATTTCCCGTTAAACGAAACCAAGATTACTTGAGAATGGTTGATTCTCTGTTGGTATCAAGAAATGTACAATATAAGCTTAGAACATCTAGCCATACTAGAAAGAATACTATCAAAGTCTACCAGGTTGTGCTAAAAGGACTCAGGAACCAACCTGAAATGGTTTCTACCGGTAAAAATAAGGATAAATTGGATGCCATAAAAGTAATTCAATAAACTGAAACATGTCACATGTGTTTAATTTCATATATTCATAATGATACTTTAAAAAATAAAAAGGCCAGTTCTGGTGGCTCACACCTGTAATCCCAGCACTTTGGGAGGCTAGGGCACGTGGATCAGGAGGTCAGGAGATGGAGACCATCCTGGTCAACATGGTGAAACCCCATCTCTACTAAAAATACAAAAAATTAGCCAAGTGGTGGCAGGCACTTGTAGTCCCAGCTACACAGGAAGCTGAGGCAGGAAGATTGCTGGAACCTGGGAGGCAGAGGTTGCAGGAAGCCGAGATGGCACCACTGCACTCCAGCCTGGCAACACAGCAAGACTCTGTCTCAAAAATAGACAAATAAGGGCAGGGCACAGTGGCTCACGCCTGTAATCCCAGCACCTTGGGAGGCTGAGGCAGGCGGATCATGAGATCAGGAGATTGAGACTATCCTGGCCAACATGGTGAAACCACATCTCTACTAAAATACAAAAAAAGTAGCCAGGCATGGTGGCATGAGCCTGTAGTCCCAGCTACTTGGGAGGCTGAGGCAGGTGAATCGCTTGAACCCGGTGGCGGAGGTTTCAGTGAGACGAGATCATACCACTGCACTCCAGCCTCACCACAGAGTGAGACTCTGTCTCAAAAACAAAAAAATACGCAAGGCTATTTGTTCACTTTTGTGTTATGCTAGAGAACCAGTCCATTATTTTAAACGCCGGTGAAAGGAAATAATCAAACTTTAATTTTACCTTTTTCTTTTTCGAGACAGAGTCTTTTTTTGAGTCTCACTGTCACCCAGGCTGGAGTGCAGTGGTGAAATCTGGCTTGGTGCAACCTCCACCTTCCAGGTTTGAGTGATTATCCTGCCTCAGCCTCCCAAGTAGCTGGGACTACAGATTCATGCCACCCTGCTTGGCTAATTTTTTTATTTTCAGTAGAGATGGAGTTTCGCCAGGTTGACCAAACTCCTGGTCTCAGGTGATCCACCCGACTCGGCCTCCCAGAGTCTTGGGATTACAGCCGTGAAACACTGCCTGGCCTATTCTACCTTTTTCTGATTGAATTAGATCTAGATAGCAGTCAAATAGCTGACATTAGGAGATGTAATACTGTTTGCAATAGACTTTCACCATTTTTCAACTCTTAATTAAGATGCTGACAAAGATCACTGAAGGCTAACATCAGAAAAAATAACTTTTTACTTTTGCTAATGGAAGTACACAGTAACATTTTTGACGTATTCTTGCCAAAACATCTCTCACCACAATCTGATCAAGCCTCTAGATTTAACCATCAATTTATTGGAAATAGAGGGGAAATTTACACTGAAATAACATTTCAATGACATTTACAATAAATTAAACATTAAGTGACACCAGGGGAAGCAATCAGTACAAATCTGAAGACAGGAAACTATAAAACGAATGACCTTGTTTCTTTAATAAATGAGTAGCAAATTTTTCTAAAAACCTGGAAAAACAATGAGTGATGATCTGTAAAATTCAAAAAATATTTCTTCTACTAAGCAACATATGGATTCTATGGTAAATCACAATATAATTTCAATAACATTTGAAATAAAATGTTGCATATTAAAATTTATGAGTCATAACTAAAGAAAAACTAAGATAAATATGTAATCTCAAATGCTTTTATTTAAAATACATGTCTAAAAAAACAAAATAAATTAAGGCAAAATAGGAGCTACTTCAGGAAAGCAAAGCTAGTTAACACCAAATAAATATAGTAATGCGAAATTCCTCAATAACATGTTAAAGGAAAACTATTTTACAAAGTAAAATTTTTAAATCTGACGATTAAAATATTAAATAAGTGGCATACATTCTGCACAATGAGTTTGACAATGCTAGCAACTAATAATAATGAACATGTGGATAGCATTTTACGGTAAAAGTTTTTTTGCATGCCTAATATATTTCTTAGAATGACCTCGTGTGGGAAGTATCAAAAGTTATCACTCTGAGCCCTTTTCCTTATTGGAACATGCTAACATTTACCCTGCAGGATATAAAAAAATGAAAGCGGTGGTATTACTCCATTACACTCTCAGGAACTATAAGTGAACAGAGAATTTTAATAACTTGCACAAAGACAAACAGGCACTAAATGGTAGTTGGTATCCATTTAAAGATTTATATTTATAATTTTTTTTTAGATTTGCCACTATTTCATTTTAAGATGGAATACACCACTTATCACATACGGATACACAATTAAATTTAGTCAAAAGAGTAGCTGAAAAATTCATATGGTTGTGCAAATACAATAAGTATAACCAGAATATTTTATAGGTTGTTTTTTTCTTATTTTTTTTTGAAACAGGGTCTTACTCTGTCACCCAGACTGGAGTGCGTTGGCAAGGTCATGGCGGCTCACCACAGCCCTGACCTCCCTGGGCTTACGTGATCCTTCTACCTCAGCCTTCTAAGTAGCAAGGACTACAAGCATGTGCCAACACACCTGGCTAGTTTTTGTACTTTTTGTAGAGATGGGGTTTTGCCAGGTTGCCCAGGCTGGTCTCAAATTCCTAGGCTCAAGCAATCTTCCCACCTTTGTCTCCCAAAGTGTTGGAATGATAGGCATGAGACACCGTGCCTGGCCCATATTGTTATTTTTGATGAAGAAATTTCCAGGTACATGGTCATCCGGCACACAAGTTAGCCCTTAAGTCTTCACTTAAAGTTCTATATCAGGGATCACAGCAAGTCAGGTTAAACACTAAGACAAGCAACGGTTTGAACTTACTTAGAAAAGCAACTCAAATATGGTAGTTTCTTGTTTCTAGAAGGAAGGCTAAAATAACTGCATGAAAAGTTTTAAGTTGTCAAATAATATCAGAAAAAATAAGGAAGCGAAGGCATTGACAGCATTTGGATCGACCTTGTGGATTCTGATACTGTAAAGCTTTCTTAATTTTACTATTTCAATCCCTTGAGGTTTGTTTACAACATTTAATATTCTGAATAAACCACATCTTTCCATTTCTGGAAGGGCTATTAGAAATCAATGCATTCAGTACCTTCAAAATGAGTCCAGAAAGTTTACAGAATTTGCTTAGGATGATGTAGACAGAAAGTGGCAAAATTAGGAGTAAAAGTCAAATACAAGTAACAAAATGTTGTTGTTTGTACTAGAAAGAACCACAGAGACCACTATTTCTAATCTCTTTATTATTATTATTATGGAAGTAGATGAGATTTCAGTAACAAGTAATATATGCAGTTTGTTACGGTTTGTTTTTTAGTAGAGTGGTAATTATTAGGGTAATCAATTATTTGGGACTTTTTCTTAACGGGTGAATAAAGACTTCTACAATTTATTATTGGACAATTTTTAATACATTTTTTATCTATGAAAGGAATGCATGCCCATTATATAATTATGTATTATAAAGAAAAGAAATGTGAAAAAAATCACCTGCCATAACCCTATCACCCAAATTTAACCACTATTAAAATTTTTAATGTATTTCCTTTCAGCAATTTCATATAAAAGTATTTTTTCACCTATTGCATCAAACACACTTATACGGTATAAAGCTAATTTCAACATAAGTATTTTCCACATTATTACAAAATGTTCACAAACAATGACTGCAGAATTTTATATGATGAATATAATATCCCATTATTCTGAATTACTGTTCAGTGAATAGTCTGAGATGCTTCCTTGGTGCTACCAAACTATAATGATTTGTACCAAATAAAAATCCTAGCAAAATAATTTTTCCTTATATGAGTAAAAAATGTTTTCCCATATTGTTAGAATAATATAATTTTTAAACATTTGTTGAAATGAAATTATTATAATTAAATTTGGAAATCAAAAGGAAGGAAACTATACTTTTTTTTAAGGAAATAAATTCAAATATTTTCTAGATTAAAATCTATTAAAGAATAAACATGTTAGTGATGTTAAGAAAAGGTAAAATTAGAAGTTTATTTTCAATAGATCCAATTTCATGTTATAATTTGTTTCTACTGATTCATATGTCTTACCTTGTAAAGATGACTTACTGAAGACAGTAACAGAAGTGGCTACAGAAGGAGGGGTATAAAAGAGGGTAAATTGACTGTGAAGATGATGTTTGTTTAAGTATAAAAAATCACTGAGTTGAAAAAGTAGTCTATGTATTACATAAAGCCACAACCTCAGGATAAATTTTGAAGTCTTTATGCACAGAGTATGTAAATAATTGTCAGCTTCACTAAACTTTTATTTCTCCTAGTAAAACGGATTCATTTTGAATAAACGTTTGCATTTGTCTACTAGACATCATACAAACTAGCATTATCTAAGATCTCCAAATGTTTATATATTACATCATTCCTATAGATTAAAACTGGAAGCTATTTCAGAAACTTTTGGAATTTTTGGATTCATTTCATAAGTTAACTTATTTTGGTGCTAACTTGGAAAAAACTTGGGAGGAAACTTCCAAACTTGAGTGATAACTAAGACTCAGAAAAAAATTATAATGAGTCTACAATAATTCACATTTCATTAGAATAACAATGAATTTACATGAAAATTTTATTTTTTGTTTAAGTCTCAAGGCCATGAAGAATTAAATTAAATCCTACAAAAAAAATTCACAGATAGAAAGAAAATAAAATATGTGGATAATGGCTAAAAAGAAAAGTTTCAATTCCAATTTCAACAACTGAAATTAAGTTAAATGTTATATTTAATTTATATTTATTAACACTTGTCTTCTTATTCCTAATGCCATGTAATTAATTCTGTCTATAGGACTCATTAATTGCCATTATGAACTTGAGAAGACCTACATACAAACATAATGCACAAACATATACAAATATACACATCCCACTAATAAATAAATTAAAAGTCTTACTTACCTCTGTTGACATCCATTGCATATAATTCCCTTAGTCCTAGGTCATTAAGAGATTTTGTCATGTCGAGAGGCTCCTGCGATTGATAATCTTTCAACAATAGAGTATGCAATGGATCAAACTCACATTTGCTACATATAATAGGTGCAAGCTCTTGAAGTGATGCATGTGGACTCACTCTCACTATGGTCTTCTGTGTTTTCTTAAAATTAATCACTACTCTTACAGTTTTCTGAAACACAGATTAAGGTAATAGTTATGCCATAATTTACTGAAACAAACATTCTACAATAGTGAGATAATCTCCAGTTACATATTCATACATAAACAGTGCTTTCCTATTTTGGTGTGAAATTCTCTTTTTGATTAATGTTGCCTCCTAAATCCAAAGCAAATTCTTAGAAACAAACAAATTATTTATTAAATAATACAACCACTCTGTGGTAATATTTTAATCAGATTTTAAAAGACAAAAGAACAAACTAGCCTCATATCTATTACAACTCATGTTTTCACTTTGTTCCTTAAAATATTTACTTTAAAATTAGCAAATATACACAGTACAAAATTATACACCTTTTATCCTATCCTTAGAGGGATATTTATCTTTCAAATAATTTGTCTACTGCCTAAATTTTAAAAGAAAGGCATTTTGGTTACATCACTAAAATTTTTGTTTCGTTTGAAACCTGATAAATGAGATAATCTGTATGAAAAGCTTAGCAGACTTACTGGCATGTAGTCACTTACCAATAAGAGAACATTAGCTGTTGTAGTTAGCTTTTGTTGTTGTTATTATTAGTACTTTGGCTACTTTTAATATTTTAGTCAAGAATATTAAAATCTCTTCATTAGATATCTAGTACTAATAATTTAAAGTTATTGGGAAGATTTTAAGCATGTCATCATTTTATATAATTGAATTAAAGCCTGCATGAAACTCAGCGACATGAGACCATACTAAGTGAAATCTACATTTTGCGGATCCTTAAAGACATTTATTAATAAAACTAAAACACTTTGTATAATCCCATGCTATATCATAAATATAACTATTTCCACCTAGAAAAATAGCATGGATATATAATAAACACCTAGACAGAAACAAATACCTCGATAGAAAGCAGTCCAATATCCTAATATATATTAATAATATTCAGTCATATTGTAGAAAGCAAGTATGTTTTAATATTTTCAAAATCTCAACTTCTTTGAAAAAAGCTTTACAACAATATGAAGAAAATGCAAGAACATGTATGTTTAAGTCACATGTATCAATTTAATAGACAAGCTTTCATATACAGTATGAAATGAAAATGGTTAATGTTCATAATGAAAGAGTATTTCTTGAAACCCATAAAATTCTACCCTATTGCTTATATCAATAGAACAATTTTAATAAGAACTGATGATATTAGAATGGTTGTGGTTAAAATTTTTTGCATAAATTTTGTACTTTAGAGAAAATAGAGTTAATGTGTAGTACATATTAAGAGTTTAGATGTTAGTAAATTCAAAACACAATGAAGAGTTGGAAAACGACACACACACACACACACACACACACACACGAATAGATATTAGAAAGTTACAACTGCTGCTTACCAAGTATACAGAAGCCAAAAAATTATTTTAAGAAATTCTTACAGGAATTTTCATGAAGATTCTAAAACCTTCCTTTACATATAAAATACTTTTTAAAAAGAGTAGCTTAGGTGGGCACGGTGGCTCACGCTGTAATCCCAGCACTTTGGGAGGCCGAGGTGGGCGGATCAGGAGGTCAAGAGATCAGATCGAGACCATCCTGGCCAACATGGTGAAACCCCGTCTCTACTAAAAATACAAAATTTAGCCGGGCGTGGAGGCACGTGCCTGTGGTCCCATCAACTCAGGAGGCCGAGGTGGAAGAATCGCTTGAACCCAGGAGGTGGAGGTTGCAGTGAGCCGAGATTGCGCCACTGCACTCCAGCCTGGTGACAGAGCAAGACTCCATCTCAAAAAAAAAAAAAAAAAAAAAAAAAAAAATATTTTAAAATACAAATCATTTATAATTGGTACATTCTTATGCAATCATAGTGATCACTTTAGGGCACTTAAATCTAAAAATTGCCCAAATTCTATTTAATCCAAGGCTCAATAGCCAACTGAATCTTAAACAAAGTGGCCTAGAAAAACATAATACCCACATTCACATCACATTTGATCAGGAAAGTCCATTTTTATTTCATTTATAATGAGCTGCTGATAATGGCTGAAAAATCAACAACATTTTAGCCATAAGACATCAACATCTACAGTGGAATTCTTACCTCCGGTATTATAGGTGTAGGTTTTTTCTTATCCAACATTTTTGGCTTTAAAATTACTTTCTCTACTTCCAACATTCCTATTGGTGTATTTGGCTTAAATTTAATGTGATTCTGTTCAGCTGACAACAGATCAATCGTGTAACTTGATGGATTTAAGTGATACTGTGCACAAAGGAATATCAACAAGTCCATCATAGGTTTACTGCAAAACAAGAGTATTTGATTACCTGTTATTGTTTTGAGGATTTTCTTGGAATGCTTTTCTTCAATAGATCAACAGGGCTACAAACTAGTATTTGGGAAAGCAGCTTAAAAATTGAACTACAGGTTGAGGCAGGAGGACTGCTTGAGCCCAGGAGTTGGAGATCAGCCTGGGCAACATGGCAAGACCCTGTCTCTACAAAAAATAAAAGAATTAGCCTGCTCTGCTAGTGTGTCTGTAGTCCCACCTACTCAGGAGGTGGAGGCCAGCGAAGAACTTGAGCTCTGGAGGTTGAGGTTGCAGTGAGCTGAGATCACACCACTGCACTCCAGCCAGGGCAACAGAGTAAGACCCTGTCTTAATAATTGTAACAAAAATAATCTAACTACAAAAAAAATTGAACTACAAGATACTTAAACAGACAAAATTGTAATAGTTAAAAAGTCCTGGGATAGTCAAGAGAGCATAGATCCTAGTATTAGTTCAACAACGACTTTTACGTTTTTACCAAATTGTTTCCACATTATAAATTTCAGGAGGAGGAGTTCTTTCCCTACCCAAGAGCAGTCCTTCACAACACATGGTTTTATTGGCAGTCTTTAGCTATGAATTGTAATAATTCTAATAAGAATGAACCATTTGGAACAACCACCACCACCTTTTTGGCTGTAGAAAACAGACTTAAATATGTACATAGGAAGTCCACACAATCCTAAAGGGTGTAGGACAAGTTCTTTAATCATTCAAGATTATGTATATTCTGTAGGCACTGGATCACAGTACTCCAATGTATGGATGTCTGTTCTCATAGATCTAATACTATGCTGGATGGACTCAACCAAGTGTCAGCAAACAACAACGTGCAGGTCAAAGTGGGCTCATAGTCTGTTTTTGTAAATAAAGTTGTATTGGAAAATAGCCATGCCCGTTTGTTTACATAAGGTCTGAGGCTGCTTTTGTGTTAGTTACAACAGCATAATGGAGTAGGGTGACCCCACGTACTATGCAGCCATAGCCCACAAAGCCTACAATTTTTACTCCCTGGCCCATGACAGAAAAAGTTTACCAGCTCTTATGCTAGAAAATAAAATTAACTAAATGCATGAGATAATTTCAAATAATGAATGAATGTGAAATACTATTAGTGATACAGTACTTATTTCTATAGAAACTTACATACCCAACTTGGGATTCAGGGATACTTACCAATTTTTTGCTTCCCTTTCCATAGACTCTCATTGTTGATACAGACATATTTTCATTCATATTATTAACAGAACAACATAGTCTCTGAGTCTTTCTTAATACTGTCAGCTCTTAAGGAAAGCAAACTAAAAAATATTTGGTAGCATGTGCTTTCCCCAAATGTCATGTGATCCTAAGCTACTAGTTCACACTTAAGAAAAAGGCACTAAACCACAGTGTGAAAATCCTATTTTTATGGATGGAGGTTAGGTTCATGAGATTCACTTTAGGGTAATTGGGTAGTCTGCCATCTGCATCCCACTTCAAAAGGGAAATGCACATATTGGTAAAAAGTGATTCTTCAGTTTATTGACTAGAGATATAAACCTGGCTACTGGCTTTCAGGAATGTGACAGTGAAATGGAGCTAAAAATCCCACCATTCAGTATGCTACTTTTACTTTAGTGCACCTGTTTTCATATTGCACCTCACCCCCAGTGAGTTCCTAGGCCTGCAGCCTCTGATGCAGTTCTTATAGACAAGAAATCTCCTGCAGAGGTGGGGAAGGATTCGTTGTCTGACATTGTATGGTCTTGAAGTCAAACAACACATTACATAGATTTCAGATCATCCCGTGTTCAGCACCAATTTCTACTCACTTTCTGTGGTTGCTGCCTACTCCTAGGTCAGTCCAATCTCTATGAAATAAGGAGTATGTTTCTCAATGGTCCGTCATGCCTCCCTTATCCTCCCTCACATACAAGTAGCACCCCATTATTTGTATATATATTTAGAAAAATAAATCAAAGGCTCTAAGTCACTCAATGAAAAAAATAAAAAAAAAACATTCCAATGAATACATTTCAGTTCTCAAAATACATTCCCTGTATCTTTATTAGATGTTTGCATAATATTTAAGAGTTTTACATCCTTCCTTTGAGCCATAGACTATGGTCATACATGTATCTATATTGCCCATGTTTTGCCTTTTAACAGTACATTTGAAATTTCACCTAGAGAGAGACTAGCAAAACGGTCTTGTGGAAGCTGATTTTTTGGTAATACGGTTCTCTACAAAAGCAATTGGATGCCACATACCAATTCCAGACTTGGAAATAGGACCTTCTTTGATAGTAAATAAAGTTAAGAAAGATTAGGTAATGTCTAGTTAAATATAATTATAAATACAGTTTAGCTGGAGGAGGAGAGAACTTTCCTTGCCAACTGAATGGGTAGCTGTCTGCTGTTGTCTATGAGTCAATGATGATACATCCATACTGTATTTCTTTCTCTCCTTATACAAATGTATCAAGTAATAAATGTAAAAACATTAAAGCTTATTCTTCCAACATCTTTTACTTCTTATAGAGTTTTTGGAATCTTTGCTAGAAATACACAATAAATTAACAAGACAAAAAGTTATTAAAGTTTTGTTTTGTTTTTATCCCTATTTTTATGCCATAATTTTCATCCATTATGTATAAACATATGAACATTTAAGAAAATGTACATTTTCAATTTTTTCAAAAACTTAGAACAATTTGATACTTTGTGTAGAAATGTTGGTATTTCTATCTGTGATACATTTTCTAATCTAATAAATGGGGTGATAATGGGTCAAGAATATTAATATAATGGCCTATTCCCTCAGTTATTTTATTTTCTAGAAACTTTACACACTGTATCAGATTTCATGAGAAAAAAGTTGCAGACTATATCATGACCTTTGAACTCAACACTGCCTATGTGTTTTCTACTAAAAAATGTCTCTTTGAAAGGCAGCTGAAAACCACAAAACTTCTTTATGATTTTATACTCTCATTCTATAATTCCAGGTTCAATTTTTTATTCAAAAATTACAGAAGCCAATTTTGTCTTGAAAATATTCCTATTCTCAGACAGATAAATGCAACAGGCCAGAAAGTTCTGCAATAGACATAATTACATATGGGAATTTAACACTGCATATGAATTTTTTTCTGGGAAACAACTAAATTTTCAAAAAGTGGTATCTAGGAAAATCGACTGTTGGATGAAAAAGAAAAGTTATGTATCTAACCTGATTTCTTACACTGAAGTAAGCTCCATGTGGATCTTTATGTAGTCTGTGTTTTACAGCAATATGCCCAGTGGAATTTCTGCATTGAGGGAAATGTTCTATATCTGCACTGTCTAACACAGTGGCTACTCAGCTAGTGGACTCCCAAACCGAATTTTTAAGATATTCAACTTCATTTAAATTCAATATAAGTAGACACATATCGTGAATGGCTACCATACTGAACAGGGTCATTCTATATACACTGGTGCTCAAGGTGTGATACATAGACCAGCATCGGTATCTGCCGAGAACTTGTTAGAAATGCAAATTGTCAAGCCCCAGCCCAGATCATTAATCAGAAACTCTGGGAATGAGGAACAGCAATCTGTGCTTTGACAGGCACTCTGGCCTGTTCTGACCATCCTGTAGTTTATGACGTTTATGAAATGCTGATCTAGAGAGAAGAGAATTAAGAAACAAGTAAAACACATAAAATATCAGATAGTGATACATGCTCTCATTAAAATATATATATATATATATATATATATATATATATATATATGGAAAGAAGTTAGAGATGTCCTAATTGATAAATGACATCAGAATAGAGACCTTGAAGGGACTGGGGTATCTGGGGGAAAGATAGCTTTGACAAGTACAAAAACCCTGAGGCAGGAATGTGCTCTAAGTGTTTAAAGAAAAACAGAAACTAGTTGGCTAAGGTGGAAACAATAGGCATGAAATCAGAGCGTTAATCTTGTAGTATTTAAAGGCCTTTCAAGTGAAGATCTGAGATTTTACTGAGACAGTAAGTCTCCAAAGAGTTCTGAGGAGTGATGTGATCTATTCTGCTTTTTAAAAGGATTTCAGTCTGGTTTTTGTATTGAAAATAGCCTGGGGGAGCAGCTACAAGGTTATTGCAAAAATTTAGGTGGGAGATGGTGGTGGCCTGGACTAGTCAGATTCTGCGTATATTTTGTAGGGGGCTGATAGGATTGAAGCCAATGCAGAAAGGAGACAGAGACAGAAAGAAGCTAGCCAGTGGAAAGATGCCAGGATTGCAGGAACATTACAAAGTGGCAGGGTTGCTGAAAGCACCTAACCAGAGGCCTAAAATGCAAATTTCAACGGGTTGCTATGTGAGTGCTTACTGTAACTCACAAGCCATCACCAAGGTTCTGGTAGCCTTGGGAGGCATCAAATAAAGAAAAGGCAGGACATTCCAAAAGTAGGAACTGAAAAATAAGAATCCAGAGGTGGTAAGATATAAAGTCAGAGCCAGAGGTGGCCCCAAGAACATAAAACTCTTGGGAGTTTACAATAAGATTTTACAATAAGTTTACAATAAGTTTACAATAAGGTTTTAAAGAGGATTGAACTTTGCACAGGAGGTAGAACAGGGCCAATCTTATTTAGATGTGGAGCAGCTGAGTGATCTCAAGAAGTTGTCTGGGTTCTGTGTACATGGATGTGAGCTCCCCTCTAGCAGGACCGCAACTTAATAATCTTTAGGCACCTAGTTAGGTCACTGTTGTTGAATGAGGAATTTAGAGGAAACAGTGATTAATTCTGCTTGAAAGTCAATGAGCTCAAATGCAAAGCAGAACAATACAACTGAAACATGAGAAAGCACTCTTGTTGAAAGGAGATTCCTATGCTTAAAAAAAAAAAAAAACAACGTGGTAAAAGCTCTGTTGTTTTTTTATAATTAACAAGCTTGTTTTGCCTAAGCCAGGCCATCTTTACACAAAGGTGAGACATAAGCATTAAAAGAGGTTAAGATCTTTTCCCAAAACAGGCTCAGGCTAGTTTGAATGCTTTAAGTATTACAGCATTCAACACTGTAACACAGGAGAGCTGACCCTGACCAGAAGATTTTGAGGTTGAGAATTACTGACTGTCTAGCTTTACCATAAAGGAGCCATAACACTATAAAAGTAGGACATTAACTTTTAAGCAGGTCCTGCATCCAGTGGATCTGCCACTGGGCAACTAATCACAGAGTGCACCCACAGGAAATGAAATCATCTCTTGAATGTAGCTGAGAATTATCCACCTGGATGCCAAACTACTTCTGCCAAAGATAACAATTCTGGTTGGATAATCATCCCTGAGCTGATGCACCTGAAGGCAGTTGGCTAATGGGTTTGACCACAGGATCACCACAGAAAAGATGCCTGTCTTCCTGTTTTTCAAGGCAGAAGTGCATGTGAGCAGGCCATCTGAAACCTGAGGCAAATTATCAAAAGTAGAAGAGGACTGGAGGATTATCATCACTCCTTTATATTATCACACCACACTGAATTATGGTTTATTTTATTAGTCAGCAGAGTCTGCTTTGCATTAACATTATTTACAGATGTTTTTCTCTTGTAAGATAATATAATAATTTTCTGGAGGGGAGATTTTTTTTTTAAGACTCTAAAAGCTCTTCTTTGAAATGAAGAAATCCCTATGAGATTTCTCACTTCTTTCAGAAATAAATAACAATTTCCCAGATTAATTTCATATCTGTACCTTATAAATGCACACCAACAACCCAATTATACATACCAGTAATAGTGCAGAAATTTTACAACATTCTCTATTGCCTCCGATGTTTATCGATCTTATGCTAACCCATATAGTTCAGTAATGAGTTCAAAAAATGAAGCAGGGCTCTCTCTGTGTGTGCAAGAAATGAAATAGACCATGTACACAAAACAAACAGACCCAGTCTCAAAATTTAGAGTGATTATGCTGTAAGAAATATTTTGAAGAAAGTAACACACACAATTAAGATTTGAAGATAATTAGTAATAGGTCAGATTACTAATCTGATAAGTTCTTAACATACTAAAAATAGATATTACTAAATGTAAAAAAAAAAACCCCACAATTTTTAGAAAGTCATCATTTTGAATTCTATCTGGTCATTTATCTTGGGTGTTATACTCAGAGCTAGTTATAAATAATTGCCGTCATAAAAATTTTGATTTAAGAACACACCTACTAAACACACAACATGGCCCTTATGAAAGCAAAAATACTACAAATATATCTCACTATAATTGGGGTAATTTAAAATTTATTGACATGAAAGATGAAAATCATTAACTGAAAAAAGCAGGTTACAAATAGCATGTTCAATACAATACCACATTGTTGTTAAAAAGAAGAGTGCATATACAGATGTATGTACATATATGTGCATGCATATGAATAAAAGGTTAGACACTACAATGTTCGAAGTTGCAATCTGCCCATTTAGTGAAATTGCATTTACAATTTTTTGGCTTATCTGCAGTTTCCAACTTTCTAGAACATCTAATTATTGTACTTGTAGTCACACTTAAAAACTAAAATTAAGGCTGTGCATGGTGGTTCACATCTGTAATCCCAGCACTTTGGGAGGCCAAGGCAGGACAATCACTTGAGCCAAGAGTTCAAGGCTGCAGTGAGCTATGATCACACCACTGCATTTTAGCCTGAGCAATGGAGTGAGACCCTATCTCTAGAAAAATTAAAAGATTAAATTAAGTTAAACAACGAAAATTGAAAAGGGTCATTATTATAAGCTGTAGATGCCAGGAAAGCAAAAAGAAGAGGGCTGCCCTGCCAGGAACAATGTTCTGAGGACATTTGTGAATGCTTTGTCACCCCTTTCCCAAACAGGGGAGCAGGCAGGTGACAGAGGTTGACATTCTCCTGGGCTCAGGGCCATGGGGGACATGGGAGGGCAGTGACAGAACCTAGATGACAGGATGATTAAACACTCAAGTAGTACCAATTAAAAACTCAAGTAGTACTGTTATGTTTAAATGATTGTACAGTTAAAATACCAACTTTTTTAAAGGAATTACAGCAACTTGTTTAAAGCAATTTAAAGCAACTTTTTTAAAGCAGAATAAGGATCTAAACCAAAATTTAAGCATCTTGTAGAGTTAAACATGGTTTATACCATACTATAGATTTTTGGCAGTTTAAAAAAATTAATTTGCCTGCTATATACATATATTTATCACACATTTGTCATCATTAGACACTTCTCAATAAATATAAATGTGATGTGAACTTTAAAAATTTTCTAGAGCCATACTGTTCTGTTAGTCTTTTTTTTAAGCAAAAACCCTACACAGATTCAACTTGTCATTTTTCATAGTCTATTTATTCCCAATAGGTGGCGCTGTAATCCCTGTAAAATGCTCCCGAGTTCCTTAGTAGACCCATTCTATGCCAGTCAAAACCGCGGGCTTAGGCTCAAATCTGCTTTTAACTGGTACTATGGAACAGGCAAATCAGGCTGGAAATCATGTGCAGCATGACTTTGGGTTATTTTATGGGAAAAGCTCAGAGAGGTGAGGTGATTTGCTTGAGATCACACAGCAAGTCTAGAACAAACTAACTTCTAGTTGGGACTTCTAGCTTGGAGTTCTGTGCTTTCTTTGTGTCTTCATTTATAGCATCTCAGGTGTGCTCGAATCAAAATAAATTCCTATTTGTGGTAGGGGCATAAAAGAAATATCCTCCTCTGTTAAAAAGTGGTGCTTATTTCTTCCTCCCTCTTGTAGGAAAGAAAGTGTGATAGCATGGCCATAGAATGCTCTCTCTACAGGTTAAAGATTCGTGTCAATCTTACCAGATATCCCAAACTGAACATTTTGCTTTAAAAGTGTAGCCCAGAGAGGCCAGGCAAAGTGTCTCACGTCTGTAATCCCAGCACTTTGAAAGGCTGAGGTAGGCGGATCATGAGGTCAGGAGATTGAGACCATCCTGGTCAACATGGTGAAACCCCATCTCTATTAAAAATACAAAAAATTAGCCAGCTTGGTGGTGCATGCCTATAGTCCCAGCTACTTGGGAGGCTGACTCAGGGGAGTCGCTTGAACCCAGGAGTGGGAGGTTGCAGTGAGCTGAGATCGGGTCACTGCACTCCAGCCTGGTGACAGAGTGAGGCTCTGTCTCAAAAAAATAAAAAAAATAAATTAAAAAATAAAAATAAAAGGATAGCCTAGAGAAAGGGAAAAGAGGAAAAATGAACTAATATCTATTAAATGAGGAATAATTACTTATGAAGCAGACACTCGACCACAACATGAAGACCTAGAATCATATACAAATGTACCCACATGTTTCCTTATTCTATGTGGTGTCTATATAGGTTTAGTCTATAAGCCTATTTTCATTAAAAATTAACTTTTCCCAAGTACCAGCAGACACCACTGCTTATGCTGTTGTGAAGTATGGCATCTTCTGAGACGAGCCAGCCTGTTCTGTAACAGGAGTATCCTTTAATGTTCATTTTTAGAAGGGCAAAGAACTGCTAGTTTATCAAGTGTATATATTATACACATATACACAGAAACAGGTTGAGTATCCCTTATCCAAAATGCTTGAGGCAAGAAGTGTTTTAGATTTCATATTTTTTCAGATTTTGAAATATCTGAATTATACAAGTTGAGCATCCTTAATCTGGAAACCCAAAATTTGAAATGCTCCAATAAATATTTCTTTTGAGCATCATATTCACACTCAAAAAGTTTTGGAATTTGGAGCATTTGAGATTTTGGATTTGGTATACACAAGTCTATACATAGATGCACACATTTATATACATATATTATATCTTATATACTATATCTTATTTGTAAATAAAATATTTTAGGCCAGGCGTGGTGGCTCAACCCTGTAATTCTAGCACTTTGGGAGGCAAAGGCAGGTGGATCATGAGATCAGGAGATCAAGACCATCCTAGCCAACACGGTGAAATCCCATCTGTATTAAAAATACAAAAAATTAGCTGGACATGGTGGTGCATGCCTGTAATTCTAGCTATTCGGGAGGCTGAGGCAGGAGAATTGCTTGAACCAGGGAGTCAGAGGTTGCAATAAGCCGAGACCGCACCACTGCACTCCAGCCTGGTGACAGAGAAAAACACTCCATCTCAAATAATAATAATAATAATAATAATTATTATTATTATTATTATTATTCCTCCTTCCTTCAATCCAGCCATCCATAGTATCAGGATATGCAAAAATGCCCAAGAGTTTTCAGGTTAGCATGGCAGCCCCCCTCAATGTAAGCAGAGGCTCACAAAGGCAAGATAGTAGAGCCATGGTGACTTTTGGTCATTAAAGGGATGACATTGACAAGTTCTGGTACCAAAAATAGTTGAGCTGGCAGATGGCTACCAACCTAACTCAGAATAACAAGTTTCTCCCTGAGCATAAAGTTATGACCACCTCCAACCCCACTGTATTCCCTAATCTGAATAAGCTCTTTGTTGAAAATCAATGTACAAACAAGTGCATTCTTCTGAAGATACCACTGTGCACTCACATTGCCCCAAACAGAACATCCTGAGCCCACCTCTGCATGAGATGTATGAGGGGGACTTTCCAAAAACACTCCCAAAGAATACATTTTGGGTGGGAAAAGTATTTCCAAAAAGTGAAGTGAGGTATATAAGTTTTAGAAATCTGTATTTCAGTCTAATACTGGCACTATTCTTCACAGTAAAACCGTAATAAATAATACTATTCAAAAAATCAAATTCAGAAAGGATGCTCTCAAAAACTGCATTAAAGACTTTGCAGAGTTACATATAGAACTCTGTTTATCTAAGAAACTCTCATACACTTAAAATTAGTTTCTTTAGTCCTCCACCAAATTCTTGTATTATTCTGTTGAGATTTTTTTTATTGTAGTAACAAAGCCATGAAGAAATTTTATTTTTGTTATTATGAGTCTTCTCATTAGGTAATTAACATTTTTCAGAGGTAGAACATAATTTTCTATTTGAACACTTCCTTTTGTTGTTATTGTTAAACAGTTTTGTGAAACAATGAGCCGTAGTAGCTGTGACACTCAAGACATCCCTAATCACGCCATAAAGAAATCCCAAGTCATACTTTTAAGATACCCCCACTCAAACTCTAAAACATATTGGATCACATTAAGATATCCCAGAATCACACTTTTAAGATATTGAGAATCATACAATTACTTTAAATCAAAACACTTAAAATAGAAAATTAGTCACAGCATCAATGAGTCATTTCTGAATTATAAAACTACTGAGAACAAAGTCCCTAAATGAAACCCCGTAGTAAAATCACCGAGAAACAGGCTGCGTAACATGGGAAAATCCCGTCTCTACAAAAAATACTAGAGTTAGCTGGGTGTGGTAGCACACGCCTATGGTGCCAGCTACTTGGGAGGCTGAGGGGGGAAGATTGCTTGAGCCTGGGAGGCAGAAGCTGCAGTGAGCACAGATCTTACCACTGCACTCCAGCCTGGGCAACTGAAACCCTGAAGAATGAAAAAAAAGAAGAAAGAAAAGGAAAGAAGAAAAAAGGAAGGAAGGGAGGAAGGGAGGAAGGGAGGAAGGAAGGAAGGAAGGAAGGAAGGAAGGAAGGAAGGAAGGAAAAAGGAAAGAAAGAAAGAAAGAAAGAAAGAAAGAAAGAAAGAAAGAAAGAAAGAAAGAAAGAAAGAAAGAGAAAGAAAGAAAGAACCACTGATATAAATTCTACTCTCAGAAAAACTCTTCAACCCTAAACAAAATTTAAAAAGCAATCAGAATTTGGGGCATTCCTTCCTTGCTATATGCCTGGAGAAAATATCTTTACTTAAAGATGCTGGCAAAACAACTAGGACTCATTCCAAGTGCTTCCTCACAGCATTATGTTGCTACCTCCATCTACACAGAAGGGTTTAGGAAGACAATATTCATTTTGATAAATTTATGAAATGCCTACTAAATTGCAAGAAACTGTGCTAGGCATTATAAAGAAAAGTAATGATATTCTCACAGCTCTGTGGTTTCTTCAAGAAGACCTACACATACATTGCAGCATAGAACAATAGGTAATAAATATGGTATAAAGTGTCAGAAGAGCTTGGAAGCGAGAGTTAACCATCAATTCTGGGGAGATCAGAGAGACTTTATATAAAATACATCACCTGAGCTATATAAACTAACTGGAGAAAATGAGGGTAGTGAGTTATGGGGTGGGGTTAGTTCATAAAAGTATGGAGGTAAAGGAAAGAGAGTATTTGTTGAAGAACAAAGGAAGAGCAAAGAGTCATGTGGTGAAGCTTAGTATACACAAAGGAGGGCTGGGTGCAGTGGCTCATGCCTGTAATCTCAGCACTTTGGGAGGCTGAGGTGGATGGATCACCTGAGGTCAGGAGTTCGAGACCACCCTGGCCAACATGGGGAAACCACATCTCTAATAAAAACACAAAAATTAGCTTGGGATGGTGGTGCATACCTGTAATCCCAGCTACTTGGAATGCTGGGGCAGGAGTATTGCTTGAACCCAGGAAGTGAAGGTTGCAGTGAGCCCAGATTGCACTACGGCACTCCAGCCAGGGCGACAGAGCAAGACTCAGTCTCAAAAAAAAAAAAAAAAGATATACAAAGGAGAGTGGTGGCGAAGGCAAAGCCTACTTAATTTTGGAGAAGAAAATAAGGTGTCCCAATCTCCGGGTTTGGTAGTTTGGATTTCTTTAATTTGGTATTGAATTGCTATCCCGCAGTCTTTTATCAAAGGTAGTGTCACAAACAGAAAGGTGTTTTAGATTAATCTGAGGGTGCAAGGTAAATGAAAAGAGCCCAGGGTTAAGAAAAGCCGTTCCCAATTAAAAAAAAAAAAAAAAAAAAAAAAAAGCTTACCAAGGACATTTATTACTATAGAAGAGAAGCAAACACCAGGATTTAAAGGTAAAAAGGAATAGAAAAATGGAGGAAGCCAATACGCACCCAGCACTGATAGTATTTCATTTAATTATAGCAAAATATATGGTATCTTATTTAATCCTATTAATTCAGCTATAATACATTTTCATGGATAAGAAAACGCAGCAATTCAACAGTTGGCAGTGCAGAAACACAAAGCTGATTGACGGAAAATTACTCAGATTTAGGGAACTGAGGAGACAAACATGCTGGAAGAGGATGGGAAAAATCTATGGTCTTTGTAAGTACAAATGTAGGAGAAGCGAGTGATGCAGAATCTATCAGGTATAAATAAAAAATAGACATGAAGAAAATTTAGACATGAAGAAAAATGCAGCATCCTACAGAACAGTCATAAATTAGACTCGAGGCAGATGAAGAACAAATTCAGTTAAAGTGGATAAGCTAGATGTTTAAAAAGGTTGTATTCAAATAAGGAACCCTAAGATCTCAGAAATGGAACATTTTTAAAGTGATGAGATTCCACCATTCTCTGGTGGAAATAGGGAAGTTGACCATGGATCTTGGTTTCCAGAGTTGAAGAAACAGAAGAAAAATTAACTCAGGGTGGCATGTGGAAAAGTCTAAAATAACTATGATGGGTGACAGGACAAAGGGAAAAACCATGCTTCTGATATTAAAGTCACTGAGGTTTAAAAAAAAAAAAAGAGTTGAATTAACCCAGAGACTCACTGATAGCAAACAGAGAATAAGGCAATACAAATAGATGACTGGTACATCCCCAAGAAGAAATTTTGAGGACTATTTGTGAT
>NW_016107325.1:9033248-9111561 GCF_001604975.1 Cebus imitator
GCTCTGCTAAGGTCAAAACAGCCTAAATTTCTAAAAGAGGATTCCTGATAACAAACAGGCAGTTGAAGGTGAAAGAACAAGACCAAGTCTATATAGTTCATGTAACTTTCCACTTCAAAGTGAAATGGAAAATTACACTTGGCTTTGTTCCATTTTTCCAATTTTCACAAAAGTATTTAAACATATCAGTCTTCTAAATCACATCTTTCCTTTTTGCTGGGATAAATTTTGATTTTACTTTTCTACTTAACTCATCCAGATTTTAAATAAATTAACTAAATCATTCAATGAAATAAAAAAACCCTGCCAATTAATTTATAGACAGATCTGTTTTGATAAATAAGAAAGTATTATATTTTTAGAGTAATTATTAACTTCTGTAAACTCAAATTTAAAGAAGCAGCTTAAAGTGGGAAGAACAATTTGAAAAAAAAAAAAAAAAGGATGGGAGTTTCCTAGGGGTCACTGGGCTTGTTTTGTTAGTTTGGTTTACAAAATCAATATAACCGATGGCCATTCCTTCAGGAAAGGCTTATTTTTAAAAACTTGTTAAATAACTAATGAAATATGAAATGGTTCCAAATTTCAAGAGTCATTTAATTGGGCTTATGGAATTTATAGCACTGATATTAAAACATTGGTAGAAAAATTTTGCCACCATTTTAGCACTCTTTTATTTTTAACAGGTAACTAAACAGAGTGATAAATGAAGTGTTTTGTCAAAGAGCAAACATCAAGATATATATTACAGAGGCTTTCAGTGGTGGAATAAGAAAGGGAGGTCCTGATATTTCATTCACTCCAGCATACCTGCCATGAACAGTAGTAGATTTGATAATATCCCCAGGTAGAACCACTGAGAGTTCGATGTCTTTATCTATCATGTTTTCTTTCTGTTCCATGATGAAAGCGGTGGATTCTACAGAATCAGCAGCTGAAGAGGCATCAGTGTATTTGGTCTCAGCTGGAGGAAGTGGTGCCTTGGCTTTTGGTTTTCTCCTAAAATATAAAGAAAACACAAAATATATTTTGTTTTTAAAGTAAACTTTTAATACGATCTAATTTTATAAACTCCAAAATGCATATGTATCTGTTTTTCTCAACTAGAAAAAATGTTCAAAGGTGTTAACTGTTAGTGTTGGATGGTGGAATTAGGAATTTTTTCCGTTTCCAGTCAGCATTTTGTTTTGAATACAATGCCTACATTTCCTGGAAATAAAAAGAAACATGATAAATAAATTTTATATTTACCGTGTATTCGTTATAGCAAGCCAAGAGGATAATTTAATTTCTTTGATGAGATAAATTACAAAAATCCTTACTGTTTCAGGATAGAGATCAGTATCTCATTCTCTCATTTCATAATAACTCTTACCTTTGGGCCTTTCACCCTATTTGTTTCTGATCTAGTATGTTCTGGCCTCTCTATTCAGAAAAACCCTACCTTATCCTTCAAATATTAGCTAAATCCACCCCACTTGCCCCAAACTATCCCTTCCACAAAATTTCTTCCTTCTTTGAATTGATATATCACATACAACCAATTCCATAGATGTAACTTTTTAAATATTTTTTTCTGGGCACCAGTTTCATCTCTCTACGTACATTTATAACTCCCAGCAAAAAAAAGAAGCATGAAGCATGCTAACCAGTTGTGGTGGCACACGGCTGAGATTCCCACTACTCAGCAGACTGAGGTGGGAGGATCCACTGAGTCCAGGAGTTTGAGTCCAGCCTGAGCAACATAGTGAGACCCTATCTCAAAGAAAGCAAGCAAGAAAGAAGCATGCTATGGATGGCTGTATTTCCCACTATACCTAGGAATGAACTATGATGGGTTGTTTGATAAATATCTACTTCAATGAAAAACATTACAAATAATTTTCTAATAAATATTTTTGCATCACCAAGACAACTTCTTCCCTAACATATCAGAAATAGGAGACATTCTGAACTTACATAGGCCAATTCAATGATTTGATGGGTTGAAAAAAATAAAATGTGAAAATAAACTATAAGTAATGACAAATTTATGTTTTTATTTAAAACATTGTCAAATAAATTTTTTTAAATATTACTTTTATAAAAGGCTAATTGGTTTTAGAACAATGAATACTACTCCTTTCCACTCAGAAAAATATAGATTTAAATTCCTCCTATTTTTATTTGCTAGGCAAACATAGGAACCAAACAAGATCAAAAGGCTTCTTTATAAGTTAATATGTAACATCCACCCATTTGGTATTTTCAAAATTTAAGGTCCCATAACTCCAACTCCTTTAACATATGACTCATCGTGAAAAGACAGAAGCAAGGTTCCTTGCTTCATTGTACACTGTAAATTCACTTACTAAAATAACAAGCCCTTGACTCTTAGTGGTATAATAATAGAAATATATTGTACTTCAGAAAAGACTCATTTTACAAGAGCAACAAAACTACATTTTAAAAATTATTACAATGAATAAAAGCTAATAAAACTCTGTGTAAAGAAAAATGCCCCCCAATGTCAAATTTCAATTTTTAAATCTTCAGAAATTGACCACTCATGTATAACAAATATTTATTTTGGAAAGGTAAAGATGAGCAAGACTCAGTTCCTATTCTTGACGGTTCATAGCCCCAAAGAATTGACAAGCAGGCAAAATACTATCAAATTTGATGACTGCTCTAACACAGGTATGCAGAGATTGCAGCTTTGGGTCACAGGAATAAAGTGTAACTTTCCTAGGAAGCCAGAAATGTTTTACAGATGGGAAACGTGAGCTGGGCTTTGAAGACTGTGTAGAAACACATAGCAAAGGCAAGAAATAACTGATATTTCAGGCAAAGGAAAGTGAATACAGCCATAAAAGAAAATGGTACTTTTTAGAACTCAATGGTTTGATAAAGTTGCACAGAGAAGTCAAAGAGATGAGAAATGAGTGAATCAGCTGAAACATTTTATAAGTAAGATAATTCAGTAAGGTGGGTTGCTACAAAGTTCATATTCTAAAGTGTCAATAGCCTACATAAATATCAGCAAAAACTAGTCAGAAAGTACAACAAAAGACAAAGTTCCTTTGGTATTAGCAACAAAAATGAATTTTAAAAAGACTCTCCAGGTATTTCCATCTCAGCCGATCACATTTCTTTCATTTGTCCAGGTCAAAAATCTTGGTTCTCACAAACATATATCCAATCCACCTACAAATTCCACCAGCTTTTTACCATAAATAGACCCAGAATCCACCAGCAACAAGGATCACCAAACACCTCTGCTCAAGCTGCCAACTGATATCCCTGCTCCCAACCTTGTCACTTCGTAATCTAGTCTCAACATAGCAACCAGAGCGATCTTCTTGAAATACAAGTTAGAAGATTAAACTTTCAGGGATCATTTCTACAGTTCATTACAGTACTACACAAGTTTCTCTGAATGTGTTGATAAACAGGTAAATAAAATAATGAAATAAAATACAAGTCAGATCACTGCCTCACTTCCCACATTCTCCAAAGATTTCCTACTTCAACCAGAAAAAGATCTAGGGTACTATACAAATGTTCCTCTACTTACAATGGGGTTACCACCCGATAAATCCAACTGGAATGGAAAATATAAGTCAAAAATATACCAAATATCCCCAATAAACCAATCACAGAATCAGAAAATCATAATTCAATGATCATAAATCCAGATGTCCCTCAATTTATGATAAGGTTACATTTTGATAAACCCACGGTAAAGTTGAAAAATCATACATCCAACCATTGCAAGCAGGGGACCATCTGTAATAGGTCCTTCCTGCCTCTCCAGTCTCTTACCTAAGACTGTCTCCCTAGGCTCACTGCATCCAATCTCAGGATTCTTGCCTTCTCCTTGAGCACATCTAGAATGCAAGGCCCTCTACAGAGTCTGCTCCTGACCTTAACACCCTCATCTCTCTCTCTCTCTCTCTGCTTTACTTTTGGCCACAGGGTTAATGAGCAACATACTTATCATGTCTCCTTCCATTAAAGGGTAATGAATTCCATGAGAGTAGGGACTTGCCTCCACCACCTTGTCCACACATGTACAAATGCACAGAATCTCTGGGACCATGCCTGCCACATAGTAGGCACTGATATTTGCTGAAAGAGTGAATTCAATGACTACTTTCCACAGAAGATGTACTATCTAAGCCTAAAATTGGGAAGGAAAAGAGTCCTTACAACTACAAAATAAAATGAATTTTTATATCAGCATTACTTGTCTGGGATTTTAAAAAAAATAACTGATTATGTTTTATTTTTTATAAGATGAATGAAAAATACACACTGGTTTTATTAGCAAGGGATAACTGAGAACTTGGCAATTCTGGGGAAGTGTTCCCTGTCTACTGCACACCGCAATGAACTCTGACTCACAGTTGTGATGTCTATGTGTGTGACGGTTTTACTTCCTTAGGTAGTTTGAGTCTGTGATGAAAATCCATCTCTAAACACTCTACGTAAGGCAGTTTCTTTTAAGACAGGGAAAGTAGGAAAAAGCACTAGTTGAAAAACCATTCACACAGAACTTTTCTTTGAGACAGTGGCTGGCTCTGTTGCCCAGAATGGAGTGCAATGGCAGATCTCAGCTCGATGCAGCCTCTACCTCCCAGGTTCAAGCAATTCTCATGCCTCAGCCTCCTGGGTAGCTGGGACTACAGGGCACATGCCCAGCTAATTTTTGTATTTTCACTAGAGATGGGGTTTTGCCATGTTGTCCAGGCTGGTCTTGAACTCCTGAGCTCAAGCAATCCTCTTACCTCAGCCTCCCAAACTGCTGGGATTACAGGCATGAGCCACCACACCCTGCCATTTACACAAGATTTCTAGGAAAAACATCCTAATATCTCCAGTTGTTACACAATTTAATAATATATTTGTTACTTTTTTTTCTGAAAAATGGAAAGCAATGTTAATAAGATCAAGATCCTTCCACAGTGAATGAGCAATACACCTGAGAAGATGCTATGTGTAATTAAATAACAAATGCAAAAGGAAAAAGAAGGGTCATCAAACAGATGGTAACTTTGAAAATTTAGGTCAAAAAAACAGCTGAGCCCAGCTGTGTGGGGTAGGGAGCAGGATCAAGGCATGCTTCAAAGAGACAAGAGACTCAGGTCTTGAAAGAAAAGTAGAATTTAGATAAGAAGAGCCTGTAGGATCAATTATATGTTAGTTCCCAATTGTGGTCCATACACATTAAATTTATGAATGTGTTTATCTAGCTTGCTTGCTACATAGTCTAGTCTAGTGAAAAGAATACCAGTGGGAGCCTGGATTTGGCCTGATTCCTAAGTAGCTTTAAGACTTTAACTTATTTGACCTTTTAGTCACCAGCAAAATTTTGAAGATATCGTTACCTACAAGCAACTCTCCTAATACTATTTTTTTGTGGTCAGAGACCCTGAAGGAATAACAAAATTTTCACCCAAAGTTAAAAGTACAGTGAAAACAGACCCTGAAGTAATAACAAAATTTTCACCCAAAGTTAAAAGTACAGTGAAAACAATCAAGTGTGTATTATAATCTAAATATAGGAAATTCTAATAATAAAAAATAAAGAGAAAAAAGTAACAACATTCAATAACAACTATACTTAAGAATACTACATCTTAAAAAATATTTAAACATTAAAAAATCATAGTAACTGCCATTGAAGCCTCCTCACCCCTTTTAAACAGGAATGCCTGAGCCAGTTTTCCTATCAAATAGATTTTCACATACGCTTTTCTTCACCAGTGGCCTTGTTTGACTATTAGTGTCTACTTTTTAGAGGCTTTTACCCTTAACAGTAAACAATAGCAAATTTCACTAAGGGTGGGTGGAGAGGAGGTTATACTGGAAAGATATTTATAATAAGAACACTCCCCCACATCAGGGCAAAAATTCATTATTCAAGCTTAAAAATAACAAGCCACTAAGTTATTGCTTGTGTAAATCATTGCTTTATTATAATTACCTCAATATTATACTTAATATTAATATACTTAATGAAAATTAAGGCAAAATTTGCATTAATCGATAATGTATTTTGAAAATATCAGAACTTCCCTTTAACACATAATTCAATTAGTGTCCTACTTCTATTGCTGATTGGTCTTTTATCATTTTGATTTGCAGGACACTCCAAAATCATGTGCCCATTGTAATCATTACTCCATTACTGTAAATATAATATCCTTAAAATGGATAAAAAGTGAGAATAAAAGAGCTCAGCAAAACACAATTCTAGTCTTGATCTGAAAAAGCAAAGATATACTTACATCCTTAATAAGCTACTCAACTACAATGGGATCTCATCAGTTTGCTATATTTAACGTATTTATGAAGTATTTTTATAGATTCATTCAGAAAAGCTATATACAGAAATATGGCTTCAATATTCAAGACAAAAATATAAGAACAAATTATCAGTCTTAACAATAGGCTTTTAAAGTATTGCAGTCTAAGGACCAAAAATAAATTTAGCAGTAACCCTCTCTCAGCATAAAGTATTATCAAACATAGGATTTATTGTAAGTGTTGATGAGGCAGTCCTTCAAAATAAATGGCAGTGTTTTCATGGCCCCTAAACTATGTATTACAATTATAAATTGAAGACCAATTTCTCAACACAATTTCTCATTTTCTCTGTCTGGGTTTAATGAAACAACACAATAATTTATTAAATAAGATTTGTTCAGAGGTGGGCATAACATTGTATTATATGCTCAAGGGAATACAATTAGAAACAATAAAAGCTCTCTTTTCTTGACGAACCTAATTTCAAAGAGTGAATATGACAAAAGGGCTTGAAAAGATATGCAGTAATGAAAATTGACAAGGAGAAACCCGAAACATTATGTGACTCTTAACATTACTTTTTTATTCTCACAGTTACCAATGACCTATGAAGGTCCAAATCACAGAAAATTATCTCTCATCTTGGTCACACTGAGCACTATTTCACAGCTGCTCAAGTCCTCTGTGAGGGATTCTCTTCCCTCGGCTTCTTTGTATGGGCACACAATCTACTGTTTTCTTCCTTCTTCATTGCCACTCCTCAGTCACTCCATCCTCACCTCCTCTGATTTCTAAATGTTGAGCACCCCAGCGTTGTCCATTCTCAGCCTTTTTCTCTTCTCTTTCTACAACCCCCACCTCCAAGTGATTTCATAAAACTCCATGGCTTTAAATATCACTATATGTCATTGGCTGTCAAACTCACATCTCCGACCCTGACTTGCTTATTGAGTTCTGACTTTTATACCCAATAATCTCATGGTTATCTCCATTTAGATGTACCATAGGTATCTCAAATGTTATATAACCAAAACATGATTCGCTTCTTTATCTCTAATTATTATTATGTTATTCCCATATATGATTCCCCATCTCTACAAATGGCTCCACAAACTACCCAGTTAACTCAAGCAATAAAACCTCAAGCAGGCCTATTTTAATTCCTCTCTGTCCCTTACCTCCTATTTCCAATCCATGAACAAGTCCCTGGGATCTAAACTCTAAAACATATCCTGAGCTTCTGTACTTTTCACCAGCTCCCTGCTGCCACCCTGGTAATTAAGGCATCATCTCTTTTTGCCCAAACTGCTTCAATAGCCTTTTCACTGGTCTCTCCTGTTTCTCCTCTTGTTCCTTAAAATCTATTCTTCTCTGTAGTAGTCACAGTGATCTTTTAAATATGTATGGGATTAGGTCAGTGGGGGAGAAAAACAAGAAAAAATATGTAAATCAGATCACATCTCTCTAATCCCTTACTGGCCTTCCAGTGCATTGATGAACGCAAATTCTTTTCTTTGGCTTACATGCCCCAGATGAGCTAGCCTGGTGGTTCTCAAAGTATAGTTTCAGAGCAGCAGCAGTAGTACTTGGGAACTTCTTAGAAATGCAAAATGTAAGGCTGCAGTACCCGAGACATACATAATCAGAAACACTGAGGGCAGGGCCTTACAATCCACATTTGACAACCCTCCAAGTGATTCTGATGTATGGTAAAGTCTGAGAACCACTGAGCCAATCTCAGCTTCCCTCTCCACACTCCCAGTTTCAATGCCCTGTGTAATTCGCACTGGCATTTCTTCCTTTCCTGAAATAAACCCAGTCTCTTCACATCCAAGGGCTTGCATAGCTTTGCCCACTGCCCATAATGCTTTTAATCAGAAAACTTCAAACTGCCTGCTCCTTGAGCTCATTCAGAATACAGATAAAATATTTCCTCCTCTTAGAGGTATTCTCTAACCACTTAAGAGGTACCAAGGCCCACTCCCACCCATTGTGGCCCACCCTTCACATAGCCCTGCTTGGTCCCCATCACATTTATCACTATCTGAAGTCATCCTGCTCATTTACTGATTTCCTTGTTTATTACTTGGCCCCAGAACCAAAATTCCTGGAGGTCTGGGACCTGGTCTGTGTCATTCTCTGCTGGCACCTAGAACTATAACTGGCACAAGCTGGGGTTCTCTCTGAGCATTTTAAAGAATTTAATTGAGGAAGAAAAGGAGGGGAGGTCATATTAGTTTAATGGGTTTATAGGAGAGCAAAACCTTGGGGGTGTTGCTGAGAGTCAACTTATTCTGTAGCCAGAGGTGTAAAGTCATTCATGAATATCTACTGCTAAATTCTGAAAAGGTGCTTTTGGTATACATTTAATCTTACAAGGCCATTGCTACTGCCATTTAGCTGGGGTTTACAGAAGTTCAAGAAATTTGCCCCAAAGCGCAGAGAACATGGGACAGCCACAAATGAAAACCCACCAAATCCCCTCGCCAATAACCCTAGCAAAGGCCATCTAAATAAGTTCTAACATTTAAATAAGCCACAAAGAGGTCCACATGGGTAAAACAACTCAATCCTCAGGAAGTTTCTAAATGCTTTTCCTATTTGGGGAAAAAAGGGGGTAGGGATTAAATTGAGACTGACAAAATTCTAGAATGGTAAGAAGGCTCCCTCATTTTGCCCAGATGATCAGTAATTTGCCTCAAGCCATATAATCTGTGGGACAAGAATGAACAGCTTCATCTGTAGCTTCCTCTGACCAATGACGATCATGATTAATATCAGAAAAGAATAATCTAATTTTTCATTTTTAAGAATGGGACTCATCTTTCAGTTATACTTTGTATAATGGACCAAGCAAAGAGGCAGTGGGTATTCTCCACATCAAAGCAAGCACTTATGGAATGCTAGTGTCATGTCCCAATGGTAAGTGCCAAAAGGACACAAGGTAAAATAGTTTTTAATACAGTATCAACAGCAGCTAACCCTTGAGTGTTGACTGTCTGTTAGAAAATGTTTTTTATCTGCACTAACTCATGTCTTTACCACACTATATAAAGCAAGTGCTGTCACCTCCACATTCCAGATGAAGGTGACACGCAGAGAGATTAAGGAACTTGCCCAAACTTCCTTAGCCAGTAAGCGGTGGAGCTGAAATTTAAACCCAAGGTGTCTAATTCTAAAGTCAGTGCTCTTTACTACCACATTACATCATTTATTTGAGAGCTTAAACATTCCTCAAAATAAACAACAAAAAGTAAAGGAGCAAAAGTCAACTAGTGATTGAGAAAAACAAATGTGGTTATTGAATATCTTCTAAGTCCTGTACAGGTGCTTTTTGTCTACATTTAATCTTATGAGGCAGTTACCATTGCCATTTAGCTAGGATTTACAAACGTTTAAGACATTTGCCCCAAAGCAAGAGAACATGGGACAACTACAAATAAAAATCCACCAAATCTCCCTCCAATAATCCTAGAAAGGGCCATCTAAATAAGCCTCAACATTTAAACAGGAACGCAGATGCCAGATGTGCCCATACCCCAGCCCTACCACTGAGACAGCTACTTTCCCAGCTGAGGTTGGAGAAACAAGATAGTGGACATCAAAAGGCCTAGGAATATTCTAAATGGCCACGTGAGTTACCATAAGTAAGTCATGTAATTTCTCTGTTCTTCCATTTTCTCATTTACAACATACAGGTATTGAACGAAGTGATCCTATATCCCTTTACTTCTAACATACAAATATTCAAGCACAATTTTGTTTAGACTGGAAATGGAGACAAGATAGTTGGGACTAGGGTCAGGGCACAGTGGCTGCACTACTTTACGAGTACCATTTGGTTGAAAGAGTCACACGGACAGGACGCCCACTCCCAGGGAGTTCTTCCTATGCTGAGAACATTTCTGCTACTGGTGAGGAAAGGGTCTCCTCTGAGGCTCATAGGAAATGGAAGCCTGGAAAATGGAATCCATTTCCAAGTGCTTTTCACTCTCTTGGCATTCACACTAGGAAAAAATGACGAAGAGAATGGCAAACTCAAAGGAAAATTTTGAAAAGCTCTCGTTTCAGTCTCCCACACTCAATTATTTTACATTTCAACACCTGGAATACCAACTCCCTACTACAAGCCATTCATCACTTCAGACTTCTGCCCCCATAGCACCTCCACTCAAGTCCAACCAATAATCCAAAATCACATCAATTATATCCCATGTTTCTGCCACCTTAAATCTCTGTCTCCAAGGTGCACACAAAAATACAGAGATTTCTATTATCTTAAATACTACTTGCCTGCTTCTTCCAAGTACCTTGTCATTACCCGCCTTCTGGGACTCTGCTGTCCACTGTGGCAGCCATGTGGCTATTGAGCACCTGAAGGATAATTAGTGTGTCTGAGGGACGACAGTTTTAGTTTATTTAGTTTTAATTTGAACTTTAAAACTTATAATTGATTCAGTCATTGGAAAATGTTTAAGTATATCTGGGACAACTCGAGTATGGGAATTTATTTATTTATATTTTTTAGACAGAGTCTCACTCCGTCACCCAGGCTGGAGGGGAGTCGTGAGATCTCAGCTCACTGCAACCTCCACCTCTTGGGTTCAAGCAATTCTCATGCCTTAGCCTCCTGAGTAGCTGGAATTATAGGCATGTATCACCATGCCCAGCTAATTTTTCTAGAGACAAGGTCGCATCTTGTTGGCCAAGCTGGTCGTGAACTCCTGTCCTCAAATGATCCACTTGCCTTGGCCTCCCAAAGTGCTGCAGTTACAGGTGTGAGCCATCGTGCTGACCCAGAATCTATTTATTTAAGTATAAATTTCATGACATCTAAATACAGATCAGGTATTTCTAATGAAAATATAACATCTGAGCTGAGAAGTGCTATTAGTGTAAAATACACACTGTGTTCCATAGACTTAGTAATAGGTATTAAATATCTATTAATAATTACTGTATGTTGACTACATGTTAAAATGATAACATGTTTATATACTCAGCTTAATGAAATACATTTACCATGGTGGGCTGCCTCTAAGATGATCTGACTTTGCTTCCTTGTGCAATCTCCTCTCTTTGAATGTGGGCTGGACTTACTGACTCACTTCCGATAAATAGAATGCAGCAACAGTGATGGGCCGTCATTTCTGAAGTTAGGTTACCAAAAAACTATGGTGTTGTTTTAGGTACCCTGCTGCTCTGAGAGAATCCAGCTGCCCTATGGGGAGTCCCATGTGGCAAATGACATCTCAGGCCAACAGCCACAAGAGTGAGCTTGGAAGCAAATCTCTCCCCAGCAGAGACTTGAACCCCAGCATACACCTGACTGCAGTCTCACCACTCAACCAGTAAACTAAGAATGACAGTTGTTTTATTTCATTTTATTTTTGAAATGGAGTTTCACTCTTATTGCCCAGGCTGGAGTGCAATGGCATGATCTTGGCTCACCGCCACCTCTGCCTCCCAGGTTCAAGTAACTCTCCTGCCTCGGCCTCCCAAGTAGTTGATATTACAGGCATGCACTACCATGCCTGGCTAATTTTTGTATTTTTAGTACAGACGGGGTTTCTTCATGTTGGTAGGCTGGTCTCGAACTCCCGAACTCAGGTGATCTACCTGTCTTGGCCTCTCGAAGTGCTTGGATTACAGGTGTGAGCCACATGCCAGACCAAGAATGGCAGTTCGACATACACCATGTACCTGAGTTTCAGCTTCAGGTGATTTGACATACTCGCTGTGCTCTAAAGCACTGCAACTGGTATGACCTACATTTACAGCATATCCTCTTTGCAATCCAAGAACCTCTCGTTTTATACATAGAAGTCTATTTTAAATTATTTTAGTATCCTGCCTATATTTAACAGAAACATGTAGATCCTTTTGTTCAATAATTAGCTATGATCATCTATCACACCCATCTCTGTGTGAGGAAGTGGAGCAAATCCAAAGACAAGACACAGGTTTCCAGCTGGGTGCAGTGGCTCACACTTGTAATCCAAGCACTTTGGGAGGCCATGGCAGGAGCATCACTTGAACCCAAGAGCCTGGATGACATAATAATACCTCGTCTCTACAAAACAAATTAAAAACTTAGTCTGGCATGGTGGTATGCACCTCTAGTCTCACCTACTTGGTAGGCTGAGCTGGGAGGATTGCTTAAGCCTGGGAGGTCAAGGCTTCAGTGAGCTGTGATTGTACCAATGCACTCCAGTCTAGGTGACAGAGCAAGACCCTGTCTGAAATAAATATATATTAAAACAAATTTTTAATTGCTTTTAAAGACACAGGTTTCCCTCTAGCATGTACAATATGACAGAAAGGGTAAAGAAGTAGCCAAATGACTAGCACAATGCAGGAGTGAAATACCCCAGGATACCCTGTGCATAGTTTCCAAAGTACATCACATTATCTGCCAGAAAAAAATTTTGAGGCAAAAACCATCAACATAATTTTGGCGTTTTTGCTTAGTACATTACCTTTTGCAGAGTATGCTCAATTAATTTCTAAAAATGAATCAACTTAAATACAGTTTCATTAGACTGATTCATTTTCTGTGGTTACACCTCTCTCAAATTTTCCCCTTTTACTACTTTTAAGGAACATAGCAATTATGTAAAATGGGACACAGGACACAGAAACACAATAGAACCTCTTTGTATCATCAGGCATTTGAGAATAAGGTTAGAGTGAGTAGATGAAGCTTTATTGTAATTTAGTTGTCATGTACCCAGAAAGACATAACCTGCTCTGTGTTCTAATTCATGCAATAAAAGGGCCATGTAGGTAATTACAGGATTCTTTACAATTAATTTAGGTCTCAACTCAAAAACTGTTATTTCCTTAAATGAAATTAGATAGTTTAGTTGCTTCTAAATGCCCCTTTAAATTCATGTAAACAAATGGACGGTATTTATCATCCTGCCATACTTTTTATGTATACAGAAAAAAAATCACTATGCTGTGAAAAGGTAGTTCCCAAATACATCTTAGGAGTTGTTCTGACTTAAGCTTAGTTATCACTTCAGACCTTTAACAGACATAGGGTCAGCTTTTGTTCACCTTACTCTAAATATATTCTATACATATAGTATATATATATATACCCATATACAAACGTGTGAGTATACATACCTGTATATATGACAGCATGAGAGAGAGAGAGAGAGAGAAGAGAGAGAGAGAGAGAGAGAATGTGCTAGTGAGTACCATCAGCACTTATTTTCCTTTGGCTTTAACTAGAGGTATATTCCAAATTCACTTGCCAAGTAACTCTTCATGAAGCAACTCTTATTCTCCTATTTTAAGCAGATATGTATTCCAACAGAAAACACATAACTCCTAAAAATAATTCTGGTGAGGAATTTTAATAATATTCACTATGGTAGCCAGTTACTGAGATGCTAAGTAATATAATTCTCTCTCTCCATTTCCCTCTACTCATCACCAGGTAATTTCTGGGGAAATTTCTTCCACATTTAGTAATATCATAATAATATTTTCAATTCCAAAATCCTGGTTTCTATTTTTCATTTTGCATATATATCTAAAATAGTTAAAAAATGGCAAAATATATTTTATAAAAGTTTATAGGGTAATAGTTTACTCCTGAGCAGCATCTCTAAGTGAATAAATTTATTCTAATATCTATAAATTTAAAATAAGTGCTTTAGATAAGAGTTGCATGATTTGGCTTTCACTGTTTTGGTTGGGGAAATGTGGGTGACATGGCAGGGAGAAAATGCAAATATCTAGCTCACTAAATACATACAGTATAATCTCCCAGTGACAGCATTAATGCATTTCAGAAAGGCACAGAGCAATAGAAAAAAGATATATACTTGAAATTAAAAAGGAAAAAAATCTACATGTTAATCACCAAGAGTTATTGATAAAAATCAAGATTTAGACTTGGTTTGTGCCTGAGTCTGCAGTAATTAGTTATTAGGTCATTTGATCTCACTGGAATTTCAATTGCAAAACTGGAATAACATTTTCAGCCTCTCAAGGTTGCTGAGAGGGTTAAATGGGTGAGGTATATTCATTGTCTAGTACAATGGTTCTCAAACTTGGCTGCACAATGGACTCACCTACACTGAAGAAAATACTGAGATCTAGGCATCACTTTGAGGTTCTGATTTAATTGGTTTGTGAGGATTTTTTAAAATCTCCCCAAGAGTTTCTAAAGCGCGGCCAATTTTGAGAATCACTGGTCTGGTATAATGCCTAGCACACCACAAATATTCAGTTAGACTTAATGATATAGCTTCATTGGAACTTTATAAACTCTGATGCATGCCTAAAGGTTGCTACCTAGGTCATTCATAATTATGTAAACTCAAGATCTCAGGATCAGTGACTATAACATATCTTAAAAGCAGTCCAAAATTTTAGTAATAAGTTTTCCAAATTTAAATCCCTGTTATATTTTTGCTTCCTTTTATCAAAGAGGAAAATTCTCATGAAAGAAACTAAAATGATCTTTTCCTTTATATTTTTACTGAGATATAATTTGCATAAGAAAATGCAAAAATATAAGTGAATAGAATTTTACATATATATACACACACCTGTCTGGGTCTTTTTCTCTCAAGGAGCCACCAACACAGACCAAGATATAGGATAGGAAAATATATCTACAAAGTAAAAATTAAATATTAGACCAGGTATGGTGGTTCATGCCTATAGTTTCAGTTACTTGGGAGCCTGAGGTGGGAGGATCACCTGATCCTAGGAGGTCAAGACTGAAGTGAGCCAAGGTCATGCCACTGCACTCCAGTCTGGGCAACAGTGAGAATCTTTCTCAAAGAATAATAATAATAATTAAATATTAAATTTTGCATACATGTCCCATAAATGTTCCTGCAATTTCAGTTTTTCTTTGGGTTTTCTTAATTATCTTATAAGGGATGTTTACTTTTTGCACAATTAAGAAAGTCAAATTTCAACAAGGGAAAAAGATGAGAAAAACCTTCAGCAGAAATAGCTATATCAAAGGAGGAGATATAAAATTAATATAAACAAATGAGCAAGTTGAGAAAACAGACTTAAAAGAAATATCTACAATGAGTCACAAGACAGTCAACAACATTTACGGGGCACCCACTGTGCACTCAGTGCTATATAAAGAAATGGTGAGAAGATTAAATAAATACCATACAAGGCCCTTAGATACCAATAACTTAAAAATGAAATAAGTCCAAGTAAACAATAGGAAAGATGCCCTAAACTCACTCTAAGAAAAATCTCTACATTAACTGAATGCTTATCTACTTGCACAAACTACGCCAAAAGTTTTATGTATATAATCCCTAATAAATACTATCCTGTTTTGAATAGATCCCTAAAATAATTCATAACCATTTATAGAAATGACCATATAAATTATCTCAATAACAAACCCAAACCACAGAACCATGTCCCAATACTCAGTTGTGATTCCATTCATTCTTGCACAGCTTTCTGCCCATACAAGTGTCAGTAGCAACTGGAATCAACATCATCTACTGAAAGGGTCCTTTGTATTTGCGTTTGTTGCTTTGCAGGCAACATATATGGGAGAATCATTTTGGTTTAGAAAAATTAGTCCAAAAAGGTCATAAAAATGTGATTGACATTACAATTAGTTTTTTTTTTCATGATTAACAAAAACATGGGGAGAGAGAACTATGTGAAACTCTAACCTCTTTTTTCTTTGGCACATAAAAATTAAGTATAAAAGGCCTTATTACAAGTACATATTTCTATTTTAAAAATGTTTATTCGTAAAGATTTGAAGAAAAAGTTACTCATTAAAAACAAAATTATCTGTGGATTTTTTTTTTATCTTACTATACTTGCTCTCTGAAGCAATAAAATAATAAATGTAGAAAAAAAAGAGTTATCCACCAAAGGCAGTTAAAAAGGTTTAGTTGATTTCTAAAAACAAAATTTTCAAACACATGCTAGGTTAGAAATCTAGCATTTAAAACATTAAATGCAAGAATTATAATTATTAAAATATACGAACATACACATATTAAACAGTCGGAATGCATATTGCAGCCAAGCAAGCCTACTGGTAGATTAGCTGACCAAAGCATAAAACCAAAAGTTGCTTTCAAGTCACAATCCGAGAAACCTACTCTCAAATATGTAACTCGAGTAAATATTAAATATTGTTGAGTCATCAGACTCCGTTAAAATTTTAAATTCATGTTTGGGTAAACCTATGATTTACCACATACTGATAAAGAAAACTCCCTGAAATAAATTTGCCAAAATAATTTTTTTAGCTACAGGTTTTGACAAATACTAGCTAAAATAACTATTTGGACACAGTATCTCAGAGTTTAGAAATATTAAAATCAAAGGTAGCATACTATTTAAAAATTAACTTAAGAGTGGATCTAAATTTGAAACACAAACTTAAAAAATTTATAGGTAAAAAGAAGAAAAATCCTTGAGAACAAAAGTCAGGCCATAGGATTAGATATGACATCAAAGGCACAATCCATAGAAGATTTTGTGTGTGTGTGTGTGTGTGTGTGTGTGTGTATGTGTGTGTGTGTGTGTGTGTCAAAAAATTTGACTTCATCAAAAATTAAAAACTTTCGTTCTGTGAAAGACCCTATTAAGGAGCTGTAAACACAAGCCACAGACTGGGAGAAAAAAATATGGAAGGCACATATCCAGCAAAAAGACATGTCTAGCATATACAAGGAACCCTCTAAACTCAACAGTAAGAAACAATCCAGTCATGAGATGGAAAAAAGGTTTAAAATCGTTACCAAAGAGGGTAAACGAATGACAAATGGACACACAAAAAGATGTTCAACAACACTATCTGTTAGGAAAATGCAAATTAAAGCTATGATGAGCTACCATAACACAGCTACATTTTAAAATACTGGTAATATCAAGTGCAGACAAGAATATGGAGAAATTGGCTCTCTCATATGTGACTTGTATAATGTAGATGCAAGATGGTGAAGGCCACTCTGGAAAACAATTTGGCAGTGTCATATAAAACCAAACATGCACATAACATATGACCCAGCAATCTACTTCTGTGTATTTGCACAAGAGAAGTGAAAACTTACATTCACACAATACGTGTATGTTTATGGCTGATGTCTTCATAAAGGCCCAAACTGGAAACAACCCAAGTGTGTTCCCACGGGAGAAAAGAAAAAAAAAAAATCTGTGATGCATCCATACCACAGAAAACTACTCAGCAATAAAAAGCAACAAAGTTTTGATACATTCCACTCAGACAGATCTCAAGGGCATTATGCTGACTGAAAAAAGACAGTCTAGCAGAGTTACATACCGTATGGTTCTACTTATGTAAGGATCTCAAAGGGACAAACTTCAGGTCACAGAAAACAGATCAATGACAGCCAAAGCTGGAGGCATGATGAGACTATAAAGGGTTAACATGAGGGATTTTTTTGAGGTGGTGCAGAGTTCTGTATTCTGATAATGTGCAGTTACATTAATCTACACATGTGGCAAAATTTCTCAAAACTATAAACCTAAATCAACAAACATAATGAAGATTATAGAATGAATGTAACAAGCTGATGAAATCTGAATACAGTCTGTACCTGTGTTAATAGCATTAGTATCAATGTCACCTCCCTGGTTTTGACAACATACTATCATTATATATGATATTATTATTGGGGGAAATATAGGGGAAGGGCACAGAGAAACTTTCTGCACTATTTCTGTAACTTCTTTCAAACAAAACTAGTTAAAAAAATTAAAAGTTACAATAAAAATATACCTAAGGTAGTGATGCTCAAAATTTGGTAGATATGATATTAGAATCACCTGAGGAACTTGTTCATAATACAGGTTTGCTTGGGTGGCCCTGCTTTGTACCTATTAAATTAAACCTGCATATGGCGCCTACGTAATATACATTGATAATCTAGCACACTGCAGTTTGAGAACCACTAGGCTAAAATCAAGGCAAATATAATAGAAAAATGATGATCCCCATCAATAACTCTTGTTCTATTTAATGGCTAATTACTAAAGAAGTCCTACCCACACAAGACCTCATTCATGGACTATCTAATTGAGTCAAGAGGCTCTTGCAGATACAACAAAAGATATATAATGACATTATGGATCTATTTAATAATGCAAATACTGTTAGTCATAACAAATCTGATATATCAATATAGAAGTGAAAATACTGACATAGAAAGCCATGCTTTTAAAACACAGGTGTGTAGGGAAAATGCACCCTCAATAAGACACAAGCATCACATATTTAAATGTCTATCATAGGCCTTTATGCTTTTATATGAAATAATTATTGTTGGTAAATCATAGATAAAAATAAGCATTACGGTATTTGAGTTTAAAGTTTCCTTTGTTTGATATAACTCATGAAAAGATCAACCTAAATATTATTCCATATACAACATAGTAAGAGTTAAAACCCAAGAAGTTTCCAAATCTTCGTTTAAATTCTCTCCTAAGAAAATACTCACAGGAACATCTAGATTGCATCTAGCAATGCAACCAGAGAATAAATAAAGTCTTAGAATATTATCTCTGAAAGTCTGCTAATCTCTAACTTAAACAGTTGCTATAACCTCTGAAATGCTAGCTCACTTGTTTTCTGCTCTGTGGAAAAAAAAATAACTTATTTTGGATGAAAAAATATGGTTATTATGTGATTATGCTCAAATAGTTTAGCTGATTAATACTGGCCTCAAGTGAATCTTTAATTATAGGCTTAATCCTTCCTTATAGGGCTATTTAACCTGACCATGCTGCTTAGCCACATGTGACAGTGCCAACCTTGAGCCAGAAAAAATGTGAGCATCACTGGGCAAAATAAAAGTCAATTGAGCATGTATGTTTGAAGGAAGACAAGTCTGTAACAACTCAAGGTACTTTCAGTGTAGGCTTGGTCAGTAGTAGCGTCTCTTACACCATAGATGAAACAATCAATATACAATGTCCTGAACCAACCAGGAGAGGTAGTGGGGAACTAGGAAAGAGTGCTGCATTACAAGACAGTATACTTCAATTCTAGTATCAATGCAAAATATAACGAGCTGAGTCTCAGCTGTCTCATTTAATCAATATATTAAATGTATAGTGTATTATACGAGAACAAACTAAATAGCCTGGTAAAAGCATCTGATCATTTTAAACTACTGGTATTATTAAAAATGGCATAAAGCAAAGGTGAACAAACTGTGGCCTAGAGGCCAAGTTAAGTTTATCACCCTTTAAAAAAAATTTAAAGTTTTGCTGGAACACAGACATGCTCATTTGTTTACATATAATCTATGAGTGCTTTCACACAATAACAGACTTGGGTAGTTGTGATAGAGGCCTTAGAGCCTGCAAAATCTGAAATATTTACTGTCTGGCCATTTACAGGAAAAGCTCACTGAGTCTTGGCATAAAGGGTCACATTTCTGATAAAGTTACTAAGTTACTATACAATTTTAAAATCCTTAGTTTTACACAAAAGTATACTTCTTACATCTCAGGTTTGAAAAAATGTCAAAAATTTGACAACACACACTATTGGTAAGGTTGGGAAAAGAAGCACTCTCATACCTTGCTATTGGGACACAAAAATGGAGAAATTTTTCCTACAGAGAAAAATTTAGCAATAACTAACACAATCAAATATGTAGTTACCCTCTGGCCCAATAATCCTACCACCAGAATGTCATCACAAAGACACATCAGCTTATGGCTTATGCATAACGTTAGTTCTTGAAGCATTTTTGAAAACTAAAGACAAGAAACAAACCAAATAACCATGAATTGTAGACTATATCAAATTATGGTACATCCATTTGATAAAGTATTATGCAATCATGAAAAGGAATGAAAAAGATCATATACATTCATGTCTGGAATATATTGACAAATGAAATAAATAAGTTCTTTTAGTATACTATCCTTTGATAAAAAGTGGATGGGGTGCTATATGGAATATAACAGAAACAATGCCAAGATAAAGATAAAAATGATTATCTATGTGGGAGGATAGGAATAGGGAAAAAAGTTAGATTTCTACAAATATATCTTGAAATTTTGTCTTTAAAACCATTAAATGTTTTTAAAGCTTTCCTTTTTCTTTTTGTTTGAGACAGGATCTTGCTCTATCATCCAGGCTGGAGCGCAGGGGCGCAAGAGTGGCTTACTGCAGCCTCAACCTGTTGGGCTCAAGAGATCCTCCCACCTCAGCCTCTCGAGTAGCTGGAGGCATGTGCCACCACATCTGGCTAATTTTTTTGTTTAGTAGAGACAGGATCTCACTATGTTTATCAGGGTGGCCTTGAACTCCTGGCCTCAAGCAATCCTCCTGCCTTGGCATCTCAAAGTGTTGAGATTATCAGGTATGAGCTACCACACCCAGCTAGCTTTTCCTTTTTATATGCACCTACTATGATATATTCTAAAGACAAAAACACTAAGAATTTTAAAACTGTGCCCAGTTGTCTTATTATTAGTAGTAATGTTAACATAATTATTTTGAAACTATTATTCGTATAATTGTAAAATATCTTAATGTATATTATTAGAGGTCAATATTTTCTGAATGAGAAGAGATAAACATAAAATTAGAGTTAAATAAAATTACTGCGACTTTAAATTTGATTGAATATATTAGTATGAATATAATTTTTTTCTTTCAAAAATGCATATTGGCCAGGCACAGTGGCTCATGCCTTTAATCTCAGCACTTTGGGAGGCTGAGGCAGGAGGATCATGAGGTCAGGAGTTCAAGACTGGCCTGACCAACATAGTGAAACCCCATCTCTGCTAAAAATACAAAAAATTAGCCAGGCATGATGGCAGGCACCTGTAATCCCAGCTACTTGGAAGGCTGAGGCAGGAGAATCACATGAATCCAGGAGGCAGAGGCTTCAGTGAGCCGAGATCATTCAGCCTGAGTAACAGCATGAGACTCCATCTCAGGAAAAAAAAAAAAAAAAAAGCATATTATCCAGCTGTCTACTTGAAAATCACCACCCAGTAGCAAAGAGCATGTACTTTTGGTCTGTAAATACATTTTCCATCAAAGGAACCAGGGTTCCTTGAAAAAATGGCTGAGTCCAGGTGTGGGCCAAAAAAACATATGAGACCTTTCTGGGAAACACAATGTTCTAGGATCATGGAGGTTATCACACACTATTGAGGTCATGGCAAAGGACTCAGCAGGCAACTGGGAGGACATGTTTCTGGCCTAAGATGGGATAATCTGAACACTAAAAGAATGGCTACATTGCATTGAAATGTAACATTTATTTTTAAAAATCCATGAGTTATTAATAATTAAACTAGTTACTATGAAGGCTGCAAGGGTAGGGCATCTCAGCACTATGAAAATGTAGGGACAGAATTAATCAAGCATTTATATTGCCTGAAAAACAGTTCATACAGAAGTACAACATTCGATGAACAAGGATTTCCTTTAAAGAATTCTAGCCTAAACAAATGCAGAAGTAATAAAAGAATTAGAAAATTATTGGTTTCAATATTTGTTCAAAAACAGCATTAAGCAACCATTCATCAATGAACTCTAAGCCATGAGGTGAGAATTTAACTGGGAACATAATAAATGAATCTGATGGATACCACCTGAATCCACTTTTCAAATTTAGCATCACTAAATATTGCACAGACATAATATGCTTTATGACATGTTGCAATGGAAAGCACACAATACCACATATGAAGTATTCTTATCTAAAACATTTACTATGACTCTAACCAAAGAATTAAACAGACTGAAAAACAATATAAACACAACCACAAGAATGTAATTAGCAAGATCCTGAATGTGGGATAGTCTGCAATTTCAGTAAACCAATAATCAAAATGTAGGAGCAAAAAGAAGGGGGTGGGAAAGAGCCTGTACAGAATGAGAGATTTAAGTGACATCACCACCAAATGTTAGATACCCAATGCCATAAAAGATATGTTTTTTAAATGTCCTTATCAGTGACAGATATATAACAAAATACTTATGAGTAAAATGGCTATGTGTGGATTTTCTTGAGACGAATAGAGGAAAAAGTGGAGATAGCTAAGGCAAACAAAGGGTTTGTGATTTTTAAAGCTGAGTGAAAAGTGAGTAATGAATACTCCTTTTTTATTTGAAAATTACTAATATAAAACATAAAATCTTATGTTCTATGGTATACATGAACAAAACAATAATTGAAACACAAAGAAACAAAAGAAATTACTAAAACTAATCAAAAATACATTTAGGAATATTGACCTCCTAAATGAAGATCACTTTTGCCTTTTCATCTATAAAATGAAAGGCTGTCTGGAAGATCTCTGAAGTTCTTTTCATTATAATATTTCTTACTTGTGTTTTAAATAAGATCATAATTTTTTCTTTCTAACATCTCTGCTCTAACCATAACCAACCCCCAGCCTCAGGCACCCACTAATGTATTTTCTGTCTCTCTATATTTGCTATTCTGGACATGTCATATAAATGGAATCATGCAATATGTGTTCTGATTGGCTTCTTCCACTGAAGCAGCTCTTGAGGTTTACCCATGTTGCAGCGTACATCCATATTTTGTTATTTTTTATTCCCTAATAGAATGCCTTTGTATGAATAGACTACATTTTATTTACCCATTCCCCAATTAATAAATGTTTGCTTCCACTATTTGGTTGTTAAGAATATGGCTGCAATGAACACTCACACAGAAGTCTTTGCATATACCCTTTTTGGTATGTGTTATGGTTTGGTTCTCTGTCCCTGCTCAATCTCATGTTGGATTGTATTCCCCAATTCAATGTATTGGAGGTGAAGCCAGGTGGGAGGTGATTTCCCCTTAGTGCCATTCTTGCAATAGTAAGTTCTTATGAGACCTGGTCATTTAAAAGTGTGTGGTACCTCTTCCCTTTTGCTCTTCCCCCTGCTCCAGCAATGTGAATTGGTGGCTCCCACTTGCCTCTGCTATGATTGTAAATTTCCTGAGGCCTCCCTAGAATCTAAGCAGATGCCAGCATCATGCTTCCTCTGTAGCCTAGAGAATTGTGAGCCAATTAAACCTCTTTTCTTTCTAAATTATCCAGTCTCAGGTATTTCTTTACAGTAGTTTGAGAACGAACTAATACAGGATGTCATCCTTGTTAAGACTTCGCAGCATAAATAGTATGTTCCTAGTACTCTCTGATTCCTCCTGCATTCCTTAATGCACATGGAAATAGTTTAATGCCACTGGCATTTAAAATTATAATTTACTCGTGAAAGGCCAACAGGTATTCAAGAACTATAAGCCACACCTGTATTACACAAAAACACAGCCTCGGACACAAAATTAATTATCCAATAAATATTTTGATTATGATTAAAACAGTTTAAGAACCATATAAGCCTCTGCTTTTCCATTAAGCCATTCTTCTTTCAACTACAGATCAATAGGTTAGTATAAATGTTGAGTATATCATAAGGATAATGAATAAACTAACATATATAAAGTTGGTACAATGAACACAGCATAATTGTGTTTAACTTATGTACTGGTTTCACTGCCTAAACACAGAGAGGGATGGAATTCTATTCCAAATGTTGCTTATACAACAATGGGCAGTTCAAAATTATGCTTTTAAACTCAATCATAAAACTGTATGAATATTTAATTTTTTTCTCATATATTTAAATAAGTTCATTTTTTGGAATAATCACTAGAGTTTTAAAACACATAGATAGAAGAGATACTAGCATTAGCTTATGGAAAATAGTTTGATATTAATGATTTAGAAAAATGATCAAAAAGAGAGGCAAATATAACAAAACCCTCTAATATTTCTAGTCAGGTTATTAAAAGGTCAGGTAAAGTGGAAAATCAAAAGTTCATATAACCTCACACATTCTAACTTAAAATGCACAGACGTAAATTCACTCACTACTCTTTGATGTAGAGTGAAAGCTTTATTTTTGCAAATGGACCCACTGATGGGATTTTCATCCTGTCCTTCTTGCAAACACAGCATACAAAGGTTTGCCTTTGATGTTCTCCTTTTCTAAGTAAATGAAAGATTTCAATACATCTGCAAAATAATTTACATGTAAATTCATTTATTTCATTATTTTAGTTGTCTCATTCAATTACAATTCAATAGCATAATTTTTTGGTTAGGGTAGGTAGCTCACCAAAGATTCTTTCTGAAGTATTTAATTTTGCTTTTATGGAAACAGCTCTACCTGTTTTTGCATTGTATGTATATAATATTTTAAAATCACATTATTAAAATAAGAAATTGTAAAAACAGGCCTTAACAGGTTAAGAAATAGTAAAATGAAATTTTGAAGAAATATAACTGGCATGAGCAGGTAAACTAGAGAGTAATTTACTGGTCCTAGCCCCAAACAGTGCAAAGAACAGACATTTGGCATGTACTACTGAGGGATTGAAAATTTTATTTGACCAAGTTTGCTGACTGAAGTTTAAGAACTTCTACAGATTACTACATACAGGATTGCTGGAGAACTTGGATCCACACACTGACAAACCTTTAAGAAATCATGACCTAAAACTTGATTTTTTTTTTTTTTTCAGTTGATCCAAATACGTGCAGGCCAAGCAAAAGAAACCACCTGCTACTCCTTAATTTATTACACAATTTGTAAGAAAGGCAGTAGAAAATGAGAAGACTGTGGATCAGATCACATGCACCAGAAATAATACAAATGATTCTCTCAATAAAATAATAATGTAAGCCAAGCTTGTCCAACCTGTGGCCTTCAGGCCACATGCAGCCCAGTACGGTTTTGAATGTGGCCCAAAACAAATTTGTAAACTTACTTAAAACATTATGAGATTTTTTTTTTTTTTCTCATCAGCTGTCATTAGTGTTAGTGCATTTTATGTTTAATGTGTGGCCCAAGACAATTATTCTTCTTCCAGTGTGGCCCAGGAAAGCCAAAAGACTGGACACCTTTGAATTAAGATATAAATATATAAGCATAGTTTCCAGAAACTGTTTTTATTCTTCTATAGAAATAATCCCTCTTATTTAGGGATTCTTATCTGGGAAAGAAATGATCCAGAACCATCTTATGTCTATTAGCTAAATCTCTCCTATCAATCTATCCCTTAGTAAATAATTTGATAAAAAGAAATTTTAAAAATCTGTAAATTTTATCACTATCATCAGAATTAAAAAATCACAATAAAATTTAAAGACAAGTAATATATATGACAAAAGACATATCTAAAAATCTCCATGAAAGCACTGGCCTTCCTAATTCCTTAACTATTTTTAGGTAAATTTTTATTGCAAGCACACGATGGCACACTAAGCAAAGAAATCTGTTTACACACTAAATATTTCCAAACAAGCAATAATAGGCAAATGGCTTACTGTAAATGTTCACCGTTCTGAGTAGTGATTAATTCAGATTAGCAAGTTCATATTAGCGAATGGAAGCTGACTGAGTTCAGGCACCTTAACTGTCTGGTTTAATGCTGGATATTGAAGCATCTAGAATATTTAATGGAACAAAGAAGATGCTCAATAAAACATGGTTGAATGAATGATTTCTCTTTCAGATACACATGTACTCCATGTGTTCAAATGTTTTCCTAATTTTGAAAAAAGTATCTCACTTCTTAAAAGCATGCTGGGTTAGAATGTTTGACGTATTTAACGTGAAATAACAGTTCCTTTTACCATTTGACCCTGATTCCTAGAAAACAAGAACCTGCACAAAGAATAAATTATCCTTAGCCATTCAACAATCAGGTTATCTTCTAGCAATGTATACAAATAACCAACTTGGCCAGGCGCGGTGGCTCACGCTTGTAATCCCAGCACTTTGGGAGGCTGAAGCGGGCGAATCACCTGAGGTTGGGAGTTCGAGACCAGCCTGACCAACAAGGAGAATCCCCATCTCTTTAAAAATGCAAAAAAAGAGTAGCCGGGCATGATGGTGCATACCTGTAATCCCAACTACTCGGGAGGCTGAGGCAGGAGAATCGCTTGAACCTGGGAGGCAGTGGTTGCAGTTAGCCAAGATCCTGCCTTTACGCTCCAGCCTGGGCAACAAGAGTGAGACTCCAACTCAAAAAACAAAAACAAAACCAACCTGTAGGGTTGCTAAACATCTATATTCCATGAAAATCATTTTCTTCTTCCCATCTACCACAGAGATATTCGCCTTTTACTTTCAGACTGGTGGTTTGATAATTCTCCCAAATAAGTCATTTTATATATATTTTCCCCAATTATCAGCAAATAAGAATATATTTTATATTCCTGTTTGTGAAAATGGTTAAATTACAGATTAATTAAAATTGGCTCATTTAAGAGTAATTGGGAAAAATGCAGTGGCTCATGCCTGTAATCCCAGCACTTGGGGCAGCCAAGGCAGGTGGATTACTTGAGCTCAGGTGTTTGAGACCAGCCTGGACAACACAGTGAGACCCTGTCTCAATTTCTAAAAGAGTAATTGCACAAAGTTAAAGGAAGCAATGCACAGGAAAGAACTCTAAACCAGGAGAGGAAGAAACATGTTTTGCCACATGTAACCCCACAGCAAGAATTTATTAAGCACCTATGCTGGCTTTGGGTAAAGAAATAAGTACAACCCCTGCATTCAAAGAACCAACAGTTTATTATTTTACAATATTCATCAACTACCCATAAAAATCCCAAATGTTACCTTCTTCTCTCTTTCTCTTTCGGTGTCTTTGGTCAACAAATGAGCACTTCTGAAGCACCCATAAAAACATAAATAATGGAATTTACTAAGGTACAATGTGCAGGAAACTATATATACATTAAGCTAATTATTACCACAACACTGTGAGTTGTTGCTTTGTGTATAATTTACAGACAAGGCATAAATTCCTGAGAAGGGAGTTAACTCATCTTCAGTCAGTAAACTGCAAACCTAGGTTTAAAACCAAGGAAAGTTCATTTCAAAGACCCATTTCCATTATCCTATGCCATTCTGTTACTGTATGCCCTATCTGTGTGCCCAGCACCAATGAAACACCAATCTAAGATCTTAAAATTCTATTTAGAGTGACAAATTGAAAAAAAAAAAAAAAAAAAAAAAAAAAAAAAAAAAAAAAAGCCCACACACAATAAATCATGTGAACCTCTTATAAATATTTTCTCTGAAATTACATCTACTAAAAAAACTACTAACGCATCAAAAGAAAACCATTGGATATATGCATACTAAAGACTCATTATAATTATGCTTTCATGATCTGTATAACTATATTAAATCTTTTCAAACAAAGCAAAATTACCCATGTTCTGAAAAGTAAACAATGTTTTCATCTGCCTAGTTTAAAGAAACAAAATACTACTACTGGTACTCGCGACACCATCATTCAGTACCGTAGAAAGGTAGCTGATTTCATGTATAAACACTGTAAAATCCATTGCAATTCTTCCTCTCAGAAACAAGAAAAGGAAATGACAAAGAAATATACAGTAGTCTCATTTATACAAACTTTCCCTGAGGAAATAGGTGGACCTAGAAACAAAGGCATATATAACACGCCAAGTAACAGTGATGGTCAGTACAACTCAATGTCGTAGCAAAGACTTTGTTCAAAAATAGCCGTTGGATATCAAAGCCATTAAAACAGCTTTTATAGCACAAGAATTCTGGTATTACAGGTGTGGTCCAGTTATTATGAATGTCAAGATACAGGAGGTAAAATCCTAATTTACACATTTATTTTAGATCCTAAAATAAAAATAATATGTTTATTGTACTAATCTCACAAAAAGATCACTACATTCTATATTTTGTCCTCGATTTCATAAGCACCATTCATGTTACTCTTGTAATATTTTGCTAATTGCCTTCTACCACTTTTCTTATTAAAAAGCTAGAAAATATAAAAAATTTATCTCAAAAGCAAAATGAATTCTCTATCACTGAGAGAGCATTTCTTATATTCATGAATTTGATAAGATAGCTGTGCATTTTAAGAAACCACAGATGACTTTGACCAACAACCTAAGTTTTTTCTATCAACAGCATGACACTTTGAAATCATCTTTAGTAATTCCAAACAAAGCAAACAACACACATGTAATGCATAATCAATTTGATATTCCATCCAAATATTTTGTTGTTTAAACAACAGGTTTCATTGTTTCCTAGAGTTTATCATTGGAAAAAAAATTGTGTACTGTGTTTCATTTCAGGCGCTACAGAAATGCATGATTAGGGTACTCCTATTAGACAAAACAAATGCAAACTTATGTATATTTTGCAAAAAATGAAAACCTTTAACAAAGAAGAGACCTCAACTAGAATCATAAATGGATTTGTCCACATGACTTGGGAGTTTCATGACATAATTGACAACAGGCTCAAGTTAAAAAACAAAAATGGGTCAGTAGGAGTCACACTATTCTGAATCGGTGGAGACAGGTTTAGAAAGCATGAGTTTCTAACTGTACATCACCACATATATGGTTTATGTGCCATTACTGAATGTGTCTTTGTAAATTACTATCTACTTTCCTCTGACAAGAATAAATTGTGATAAGAAGGCATCCAACTTATAGCTATATAACTTCAAAACTCTAGGAAAAGCCACCCAATTCTAAAGATTATTTCAAATATGAAAACAGAATATAATTATACTCTTAATATTGAATGTATAATGAGTTTATGTTAAACAATTCTATTACTCACCTTAATTTTTTCCTTTTCCATATTATTCAGTAATTTGCTTTCTAAAGAACATATGCATAGTGGGAGTAAACAAAACAGGAGAGGTGCCTTCTCCTCTTCCTTATTAATGACATCGGTAACTTTGCCTATTTATAGTCTGGATCATCTGACCTCATGGCCTACATGAATAAGGGGATTTCTTAAGTTGTTAATCCTCACAGTGTGTGCTTAGCAGCAACTAACCAGTGACAGATAGTAACTTGATACTATCTTTATTATATATATATTTTTTTTGAGACAGTCTTGCTCTGTCACCAGGCTGAAGTGTAGTGGCGCAATCTCGGCTCACTACAATCTCCGCCTCCTGGGTTCAAGCAACTCTCCTGCTTCAACCTCCTGAGTAGCTGGGAGTACAGGTGCACACCACTACGCCCAGCTAATTTTTGTATTTTTTAGTAGAGACAGGGTTTCACCATGTTGGCCGGGATGGTCTTGATCTCTTGACCTCATGATCTGCCCGCCTCTGCCTCCCAAAGTGCTGGGATTACAGGCAGGAGCCACCACGCCCAGCCTATCTTTATTTTCTTTAAAGTAAAACATAGTGAGATTGCAGTTTATGCTGTTTTGGTTTATGTCAACATTAAATGTGATAAAGTTTCTTTATCAGCAAAATTTGAAAAATGTAAATCTCATGTATTTATTTATATGGGAAATTTACATTTGAATTATGTAAGTTAATAAATTAGATTTCTAAAAGGTATTAGAAATATAGCCCTTGTTTAAAAAAAACACAACCAGTGATTCTATTGACTATTTTTCACATTTTATAATAGCAAGTAGATTCATAATTTGAACATCTGAAATCTCTCCTAAGTATATGTATTATTTCTTCTTCGTTCAGGTTTTTTTTTTTAAATAATCTTATCAATTCTTCTAAAGAGTCTTCTTTAAATGCTAATTAGCTCTGTTAGAAGACCTACTTTATACCACAAGACAATGTTAACTCAATTTTTTCTTTTAATTCACCAAACTTTCCACATAAACCATTTGGAGTTTCAATTAAAAGATGTATTTGGGTATCCAGATATTCTATACCACGATTTAATCTTACATAAAAAGACTAATTTTCACATTCATCTAATATTACATAATACCAGACATCTATTTAAGGGATGAAGTTAATGTCTTACTTAATAAAAGAACAATGTTTTAGCACACACATTGTACAGAAAGTACAGCACTGCAAGCACGGGGATGAGTGAAGTTGCATTATTCAGTTCGTTTAGCAAAGCTGTACATAATTGTGTACCAGCCAACTCAGAATGTCCATGAACAACCTTCTTATTCAAGGTTCATGCTGACAGAGTAAATATTACACTCAAGGTCTGCTCTCAGGGTCATGTGCTAAAGGATTTTTTATTTTTTTAATTTAATGCAGGTGAACTGACTAACTGCAATTGTTACTACCAAGAGGGTTGTTAACACAGAGAGGCCCATGCCAGGATCATACAGGGGAAACAGTGCCAATCTAGAGATCAAAATGCTGAATTCTAGTTCGAATTTCTGTCAAGCAACCGAAGCAAATACCTAAAGTCAACTTTATAGGATTTTCATATTTTAAATGATAGAGGTTATTCCTTGTAAAAGCTAAAGCCCTAGATTACTGTAATTTAACATAGTGTTTATTGAAATATTTACCATAATTTAAAAGAAGCCTCACCATGTCTTAAGGCTAGGAAGTGTTTCCAGTAAGAACATAATGAACAGCAAGCAGTAGTTAATATTATACACACAGAGTTTAACGGATTAAGCATTATATTTAAAATAACTTTTCTTCTCTAACATGCATATATATTTAATTATTCATATATATTTAATGTGTCAAGAAAAATAATTATATAATTTACTCTCCAAAGCATCAATTAACAAATAAAAAAACCTTCTTCAGTTTTTTCTACAAAAATTCTGACAGAGAAAAAGAGTCCTCAGAAATATTAAAATGTTTAAGAGTGGTAATAGTTCGAAAGATCTTTTTAAAGCAGAAGATTAGGAAAGGTTAAATTATTTTAAAACTTTTACAAAACGTATTTACTTACAACTATTCCAGAAAGTCTCTATAAAACGGTACTGTTCCTTTAGCTATTTACTTTTAGTGAAGGCTGAACCAACTATCCTTCTCTGTTACTAACTCAGCGGTTTGTCATGTATGTGTAAGCGCCAGGCACTTCTTACCTCTGGCAAGTATGTAGAAGAAGGAATTCACTGGTCTCACCAAATCATTCTGTAAATGATCACACTGACATTTTCACAGGTTCTTTTTCTGAAGAGAATGTGTTTTATACAATAAAAACTATAAAAATAAAAAACAGCTTTTCAAGGAATTATAAAACAGCTTTTCAAGGAATTATAAAATTGGATAACCCATTTTTTGTTTCCTTTATAAAGTTCTAAATGCTTGCAGATTCTCAACATATACAGAATCTATAATTATTTTTAATTAATCATTTTTTATCTTATTGCTAAGAAGCACATCTGTATAATATTTTTGTAAACCTAAAAATTTCTTGTAGGATGATAGTTTGGAGAAAGCTGAGTATATGAAAATAAAATTCAGAGAAAAAAGGCCGTCATTTAATTTTGTAAAAAGTCAAAAAACAAAACAAACAAACAAACAAAAAAATACAGGTAAACTTCCCGGCAGATACCCTAAAATTTCTCCCAATCAGTCCAGGGCAAACATCATTTTCTACCATGGAAACCTCAATACAGCCCATGGAAGCTGGTATTTCAGTTTCACGGCTTCACTTCCACTAACATTCTACTGTAAAGGCCCTGATGTGAAAGGAGTAGAATTTAAACAGCTAGATTTTATAGTCAGTCCTCTCATAAAATCAAAGTGCATCTTTGCAGTAATTCAGACTTTTTCAGAATGTTCAGAATCAAATGCAGACTATTCAAATATGTGTGACAGAAACTCTGACACAAAATTACACGTCCCTTTACTTTCACTGATAAAATCATTATTTCTTCTTTCATGTGTGTTAGCACTGAATAAGGATATAGCTCAAAATAGCACAAGAACTGTCACTAGCACTTGCTTTCTAGCATTGATTGGTCTCATACAGCTCTGCCTACTTTGTACCTACATGGTCTCATACAGCTCTGCCTACTTTGTACCTACATCTATCTCCACAACAAAACATTTTTAAGAAGGTGTTCTTAAGAATGAATCTAGAGCTTTAATGCACAGCATGAGGAGTGAGGCCAATAATATTGTCCTGTATACTGGAAGTTCGCTAAGAGTAGTTTTCAGGTGCCTGTATCATTTTTTTTTTTAAAAAAGGTAACTATGTGAGGAGATATATGTTCATTTGCTTGACTGCAGTAATTATTTCACTATGCATATGTTTATCATAACATCAAGTTGTATACCTTAAATATATACAATAATGACTTCAAAAAACCAAGATGTTCAAGTTAGCATGGCAGTAAAAGACTATATAGTTCTAGCTATTAGGGAGGCTGAGATAGGAGGACTGCTTACCCCCAGGAGTTTGAGGTTGCAGTGAGCTGTGATTGCGCCACTGCACTCCAGGCTGGGCCATAGAAAAAGATCCCGCCTTTAAAAAAAAAAAAAAAATGCACTCATAGTGTCTATTGCTACTTCCTTACCTTGTAGCTTCATATGAGCCCACTTCCATCCGGCTACCACCCCCAACTCCACCCACACTATCCTATATATTCATTAACACCAATGCCCCTCACGGTGCTCCAGATACTAAAGAGCAGGATGCTTCTGTAATTTTATTTTGCTTGATTTCTTCATGGCACCCTAAATATTTGATGTTGCCAATCCTAAAATTTTGCCTGGAAAGACTCTTATGTGCAATACATTCTGTTTGCCTCTGTTGTCCTGCTGGTAGTTTGTTTCATTTTGTGTTTCTGAGATGGAGTTTCACTCTGTCGCCCAAGCTGGAGTGCAGTGCCATGACCTCAGCTCACTGCAACCTCCACTTCCCAGGTTCAAGCAATTCTCTTGCCTCAGCGTCCTGAGTAGCTGAGATTGCAGGCATGCACCACCACACCCAAGTTTTGTATTTTTAGTAGAGACAGGGTTTCACCATATTGACCCTGAACTCCTGATCTCAAGTGATCCACCAGCCTTGGCCTCCCAAGGTGCTGAGATTACAGGTTTGAGCCACAGTACCCAGCCCCTGCTGGTAGTCTTCAGTGCCCTAATGCTCCTCCTCATTTGCCCTCAAAGATATCCCAAGTTGCATAATCAATTATATGGGATCATTCTACTTGGGGGTCTTACTACCCATATTTTAAAATCTCTTGGCTGCCTAATTAGGCATCTCAAGCTTGATAATGCCAAAACTGAACTTTCACCCCTCCTCCCTTAGTCTCCCCCACCTCAATAACAACCCCAATACAGTCCAAAATCTAGGAATTTACTTTGGTTCATTCCTCTCTCTCCCTCAGTTCCATTTTCAATCCAAAACAGATGCTGAATTCATGCACTTCATCTCTAAAACAACCACCCCCTGCCCCACCGCCCCCGGTCCAGTTCAACCCTCCATTCCCTCCCACTCCACCAACAGCTTCCCTGCCTCTGCTTTCGGCGTCATTCCAAGCTCTTCCACAAAACATCCATGCGCCATTTTAAAATGTAAACTATCAATTCATTCTCTGTTTGAAATCTTCCAAATGCTTCCCATGGCCCTCAGAATAAATTTCAAACTCCTTATCCTGCTAAAGGAAGCCCCAAACTGCAGCACTGTCTAGGTCTCATGTCCTCTTTATCGGCCCACTCTGTTCTAGCAGCACTGGCTTTTTCTAGGTCTGGTATGTATAAGCCCTCCCAGTCTTAGGAGCGTTGACTCTACTGTTCCCTGGACCTGGAATGCTTTTCCTCATGCAGATCCCTGTTCAAACATTACCTTTTCATAAAGATTCTTCATCGAGTGTACAGCAGTGTACCACTTGCTATCCCATCACCCTATTTTAATTCTCTTTAAAGTATTTATTGCTGTTTTCTTCTTGAAATTTATTTTGAATGGCTGTCCACCCCCTCCCCCAACCCCAACTTGGTTCCCTTCATAATATAAACTCTGAGAAGAGGCACCTTGTCAGTCTTTTCCTGATGCCTATAACAGGGACTGGCACTTGACAAGCAATCAGTAAGTCTTTGCTGTCAAATAAGTGAATCGGTTATGAGGAACACTTTTTTGCTAATTCGACCACTTAAATGTTTATGTAAATTGTGGTTAACTGTCTTTGGAAAAACATTATGATTAACATAAATAAAAGGGGCATTAGCCCTTGAAAAAAAAACCACAAAAATAATTACATTAGATATTTAATTTTTAAAAATAAACATTGTTTTGGAATAATTTTAGATTTACAGAAAATTAGTAAAGTAACTAAAGACAGTTCCCATATGCACTTTACCTAGTTTCCTTTAATGTTAACATCTTACATACCTTTGTCAAAACTAATATTAAAATCAGTGATTATTAACTAAACTCCAGACTGTATTTGGATTTCACCAGTTTGTCCATTAATTTCTTTTATATGTTCCATGATTTAATCCAGAATACCATATGGTATTTAGTTAAAATTTAATTTTGAATTGTAGCTTGAGTTTTTTTATTTTTCAAAATGTCTTTTCAGTTCTGTATGTGGCATATACAAACCTTGCTATTGGTCTTATTTAAAATGAAGTAATTTGACTCAATATAAAAGAAGCAATATGCCAGGAAAAACAAAAATTCACTAAATAATGAGGCACACACACACACACACCCCACTACTGTTAAAGACAGAATAACTATTACAGTATAATCCAAGATTCTTTTTTAAATTTTCTTTGTTAACTTCCTAAGAATGCTGCCCTAGACTTCTCCTGAAAAGTTTTGTATATGCATCTACGCACCTGAGGATTCCAGGCAGCATTAAGGGAGAGCAACATAGAAATGCTGCTATATACCTGAATGTAGGTAACAGCAAGAATGCTCACAATGATCCTTCTTAGAAAAAATGAGAACACAATCTTCTAAGCCAAGATGAATGACATTTATGAATCACATTAATATCAGCTTGATTTCCTAAAGCAACTTTTAAAGAGCGCAAAACAACTTCCTTAACACAGGTGTCACTGAGGCAAAATAGAAATAAAATGTGTCAAGTGTAAAAGAAACTGGCATAGGGGTACCTGTAGCCAGCTAGAGAGAAGGCTAGCAATAGTACAGGCTACTCATATCTAGTTAATTAATACTCTGGGAAACAAGAAATCTGTGTTAGGAAGTTTTCCAATTTTTTAGAAGACATAAAAACTCTGATTTTTTACATAAAATTTTCTATGTTGTCAAATAATCTGCCCCGCTAAATGCAGCATTCTATGTGGCCTTGGGACAATGGCACTGAAAACTCTAAGCCAGTGGCTAGGTCTCACCACTGCTGTCTGCTCCTATGCATAGTGGCCAAGAGTTAACGATAACAGCCACAAAAAGATAGTTCTGGTGCCTCTAACAGGATGCCTCTAATAGGAATAGATGGCCTCAGATACATGAGAAAAGCAGACAGACTGATCAGGAAAAACTCACTCAACATTGACTGAGGCTTTATGACATGAAGGTTTGCAAGGGAATAAAGTAGCAAGGAATGCCACTTTATTTGACTGAGGGAATAAAGTGGCAGCTCAGAGGACGGGTGCATCAGAAAAGGTTATATTTGGGAGGAACGGCAAATGCAAGGGGAAAAAAGAGGTCTTAATGTTCCAAAGCAAAGAACTTTCTTCTGGCCCAGTGCAATGGCTGATGCCTGTAATCCGAACACTTTGGGAGGCCAGGGTGGTCAGATCACTTGAGGTCAGGAGTTTGAGACCAGCCTGGCCAGCATGGTAAACATGTGTCTACTAAAAAATACAAAATTTATCTGGAGTGGTGGCTTGTGCCTGTAGTCCCAGCTACTTAAGAGGCTGAGGCACGAGAATCATTGAACCCAGGAGGCAGAGGTTGCAATGAGCCGAGATCATGCCACTGCACTCCAGCCGTGTCAACAGAGTGAGTGAAACATAAAAGACAACTTTCCAAGCAAGGCCTCGTAGGCCATACTGAATTTAGGTTATTTAAAATCAGTCACACAGGGTAGTCATATGATCTTATTTGCATCTGGAAATATCATTATAATGAAAATGGAAGGCATTGATTAAAGGGTTAAGACCAGGGACACGTAGACCAATTAAATGATCAGTAATCCAGGTAAAAGTTGCCAAGACCTGGTAGCACTGGGAAGAGAGGGAAAGAAATGGGTTGAGGAGATATTTCAGTGATAGGATCAGCAAAATTTAGTGGCCAAGTCGCAAGCTAACAAAAGGGAAGGGGGAAAACCAGGAGAAATCCCAGTGTATGACTACGATAATTCGTAAATGATGAGACCAATCACAACCAGGATAGAAATTACAGGAGGAAGACAAGACTTCACAGGATATGAGTCATTCCAGAGTTTTGAATTTGAGAGTCATATTGGAAACATGGTCTTTAAACTTTGTACTCTCCAATTGAGATCAGTTGCTTGTTTTTTGTTTTTGCTTGTTTTTTGTTTTTTCCTATCCATATTGTTTTTGCCTATCCAAATTACTTTCCTATTCCTAAGTAGGGGTAGGGAAATTTGATCTTTCCTTATATTCTAGGCAGAAAAGTGATCCAAACATGTAAATATTACCATAGGTCACAGGCTCTCTGATGAGAAAGGATAAACAGTACAAATCACAACAGAGTCATCATCTTTGCCTGGGAAGTTTTTTCATCATAATTGTCCTGCTCTCTGTCGATACCCTGAAGGAATCTGGGCTATCCCAGTCCTCTGCTTCCCCAACAGGAAAAGCCAGGAGATTCCTTGCTCCATTCAGCCTTAAGAACAATATTAAAGAGCCTTTACCAACACTGATGAGGTCTGGAATCCCTCAGAGCATTCCATGTAAGCTTTAGGAGATACAGAATTCTTTCTCCTTGCTCTTAATGAGCTGCCCTGCCCTGCTCCACCCACCTCACTTTCCAGAACACAGAGCCTATTTCCACAGGATTCTTCCCAGCTTCCCACAGACTCCCAGGCCCAAGCAGGACAGTTTTCTTACAGCAGGGGCATTCTCTCTGAGTCCCTTGACCAAAAAGTCCCCTTTTAGCTCTTCCAACCAGAGACCACACAGACCAGTGCCTTCCTTCAGGTCTTTTTTCATCAGCCTCTGTCCCAATAACTGAATCTAGAAGGAAACAGAAGACTTAAGATGATAGCACTCCACAAATTTAGACAGAACATTAAAGGGAGGGTAGGGAATGTGCAGGTGTGAGATGTGGGTCAGGCCTCCATCTGCAGGAATGTTCTCATACGGCACTCAGGGCCGAGATGAGGCCTGATGAGAAAAAGGTTTGCCTCATGAATTTTAAAATATTTTAAAAATATGATATGATACACTTTTATTTCTTTTATAGCTTAGATAAATAATGATGTAACTTTGCTATCCCACAATTCAAGCAAAGTTTTACTTTTGCTAAATGTGAGGCAGTCTAGCAAGACAGAGCTGACTACCTGGACCCGAATCCTGGCATCCCCGTTAGCTGTCTGTGTGACCTGGAGCAAATTACTTATCCTCATTCTCCTAGATTCTCATAAAATGGGGTAGTAATAAGAGTTACTTAGGGGACTGTTGTAACCAAGGTCCTCAGGACAGTGCCTACAGCGCAGAAATGGCTGACACTGAAGGTTCTAATGCCACAAAAGAGAACATAAGAGGCCTTTGTAGTAAACATTTCTGAAAATGAAAGGAATTCCATGTAATTTCTCCCTTTTATAAAAGTTTACACTTATAAAAGTTATTGGCCAACTTAAAAGACATATGTTCATTCATTTTAAGTCTTCTGAGTCAAGTCACATGGAAAAGTTTTGAGATTTTCATGGCTTTTTCCAAACGCAATCTTTTTAGCATGGTTTCCTCTTGGACAATAATGAATAATTAAACATTAACTAAAGATCTGATGATTATTTCTTGTGGATCTCAGGATACCGGGTTATGAGCTCAAAGACACAGATGATATTATCGCCCCAGAGAATGGACAAGGGCTGCAGCGCTCCTATTTATTCCACAACCATTCCACTTTTGTGTATTTTCAGCCTTATGCCTTATTTAGAAACCAAATGATGTTTGCCCTGGGCGGTGCTGCTCGAGTATCTGCCAGGCTAAGTGGAAATCCACAAGGCAGGGTAAGCAACAGACAAGTGAAAATGCTGTTTTCGTGGTGACTACTGTCGCCCTGTGAGGTCTCTGGGCAAGGAGTAAATATAATTCCCAGTCAATAATTTGCTCTTCCAGTAAGTCAACTTTAGAACAGACACCCTTTAAGAATACCTTGCCTGTGATGTGCATATAAGGTGTTTCCTTATACTTAAGGAGAATTTTAAATACGCAAACATCCCTCCAGTATTTCAACAGCAGTAACGTTTCCCTCTGCAATATTCTGAGTTTCATAATGTTGCATTTTAATTATAAAAGTAGTTTACTGCTTTAAAATCAAAAACACAAAAAAACAAGATTCAATATCTTTTACATACATCACAACGAATACTACACAGAGAAAACATTTATCTTCTTTACATTGATTTAAGTTACTTTCTTTTTTAACCCCAATCCTTTTATTTTTTAGGTACCTCATATCCATATGAAAAAAACAGCACAATGACGGCCCATGCCCACGATAACAGTATGTCTATACTTGAGGAGAGAGTTCGGAACAGTTTTGAGAAAGGCTGATAAAAATAAAACTGCTACTAACAAGTTGGAGAAGGATTGGGCTAACATGCAATTTTTAGATAAAAGAATGCTTTGGTATCATCATGGTCAGATCAGAAGCTTTCATGTTCTCTGTACAGGCACTCTGTGAAGTGTTACTGAGATACTCTTTCCCCTTTCTCACCACCCTACAAACATGTATCTTTATGGATACTTTACAAGATACTTCACTGATAAGGATAAGAACTATTTAGACAATTAGTCAAGGCAGTAGTACACCTGGGAGGCAGGATTTGAACTTAGGAAGTCTGACTCCAGAAGCTACATTATTTTCCACTAAACTAAAAGTCAAATTTAATTTGAAATGTGCCCCAAATTAAAACATTGATCCTGATTTTATTTCAAAGGCTTTATCTGTGAATGTGCTCAAAACAAAACAAAGCATAAAGAAACCACATACACAGAGAAAACCAATAAAGTAGATCGATTTTCAACAAATCTCAATAATATAACAAAGTATTCAAACCTCATTACTACTTGTTAGAGAAACTGTAAACATGCTTCCCTAATAGCATTATCAATGTGTTGTTGAATTTTTTAAAATGGAATAAAGCTATGCATTTCTTTTAATCGTGTTTTTACTTTAGCCTCAGAGGCGGCTACCCAGTTAAAAAAAAAGGAACTGTTTATCCTTATAACTTTGGACACTTTTTATTTAGCCAACACTTCTAATTCCCTGTTACTTTGAATTGTCTTTTACTTTTATGTTTGCAATTTTATATACCCACAAATTACAAGTGTGAAAAATCTTGATGGCTAGCTTCATTCTTGCAGTTAATTCTCAGTATTATGAAAGTTTAAGAAAATGCCTAATCTTTATTACTTCTTTTTAATTTTGTGAGTTTCATTTGCTCCTTTAATAAAATTACTAATGTTTAAATTTAAAATTCTACAGTAGAGCTACTCATCCTTAAATTAACTCTGTTAATTATGTTTTTTTGTTTTGTTTTGTTTTGTTTTGAGATGGAGTGTTGCTCTCTTGCCCAGGCTGGAGTTAAATGGCACCATCCTGGCTCACCACAACCCCCACTTCCCAGGTTCAAGCGATTCTCCTGCCTCAGCCTCCTGAGTAGCCAGGATTACAGGCATGCACCACCATGCCTGGCTAATTTTTTGTACTTTTAGTAGAGATGGAGTTTCACTATGTTGGTCAGGCTGATCTCAACTCCTGACCCCAAGTGATCCACCCACCTTGACCTCCCAAAGTACTGAGATTACAGGCATGAGCCACTGCGCCCAGACTAATTCTGTTTTTCAAAATCACCTAACTGAAAAAATAGTCTAACAAACTGAATAGAAAAACATTACATCAACTGAACAAGAAAGATCAAACCAGTTTATTTTCATTATTTTGCAAGCTGTGACATCATATTATTCACATTTTTTTTAAGCGGATTAGTAGACGCCAGGGGCTGAGGAAGATAGGGAATGGGGAAGAACTGCTTTATGAGTACAGGTTTCTTTTGCGGATAATGGAAAAGTTCTGGGCTAGGATAGCGGTGATGGCTGCGCAACACTGTACAGGTACTGTTACTGTATCTCACACGTTAAAATGGTAAGTTATATTTTGTGTATTTTACCACAATTTTAATAAAAACGGCCAGATATTTTAAGACTATTACTAATACAACAAGTAGATTTCTGGTCAAAGATTTATACTTCATAATAGCAATTGGAATATAAAAATAACATTCTATAAAGATATCATATTAAATGTTTAATGAAAGCTTAATGTTCAATAATAACCCACTGCAAGAATAATTTTATCACCTATAAAATCAGGACTTCCCCAAGATATATTTTAAATGGTTATACTTAAAATGTTATAACATCAATAGTTCAGTAATCTGCCTTGCTTTCTCATTTTTTTCATATATTATATAAAAGGAAGACTAAGCCTTCAGTATGTGATTATCACAACTATGTATTTTTTGAACTTCTACAACAGTGTTCCAAGAATAAATACCCAAATCCCACAGGTCTTTCAGAAAGGCAGGATGAAGGATGGTCATGGTGGCTCACACCCATAATTCCATCACTTTGGGAAGCCGAGGTGAGAGAATCACTTGAGCCCAGGAATTCCAGAACAGCCTGGGCAACATAGTGGCACCTCATCTCTACTAAAAATAAATTAAAAAAAAAAAATTAACCAGGTATGGTGACATGTGCCTGTGGTCCCAGCTATTCAGGAGGCTGAGGCAGGAGGATCACATGAGCCTGGGAGGTCAAAGCTGCAGTGAGCTATGATCGTGCCACTGCATGCATTCTAGGGTAAGCACCAGAGTAAGACCCTATCGAGAAGGGAAGAAGAAAGGGGAAAGGAGGTGAAAGGGGAAGGGGGAAAGGGGAGGGGAGGGGAGTGGAGGGGGAGAGGAGATAGTCGTGATAATCACATAATGAAGGCTTAATTTCCTTTTATATATTTTAAAATGGGAAAGCAAGGCAGATTACTGAACTATTGATGTTACAATATTTTAAGTATAACCATTTAAAAATGTATCTTGGGGAAGTTTTGATTTTATAGGTGATAAAATTATACTTACAGTGGGTTTACTTATTATTTTGAACATTAAACGTTTATTAAAATTTAATGTGATATATTTATAGAATGTTATTTTTATATTCCAAGCTATTATGAAAGGGAGGAGGGGAGGGGAAGACAGGGGACGGGAAAGGAGGGAAGGGGAGGAGAGGAGCCTGGGCAATATAGCAAGATCCAATGTCTACAAAAGATAAAAATAAAATTAGCCAGGTATGGTGGCACACGCCTGTGGTCCTGGCTATTTAGGAGGCTGAAGCAGAAAGATTGCTGGAGCCTGGAAGATGGAATCTCCAGTAAGCCATGATTATGCCACTGCACTCCTGCATGGGCAACAGAGAGTTACTCTGTCTCAATCAATCAATTAACCCATCAAACACTTGTGATAAAAGTGGGTATTTTCACGTTCTTTCTAGGGGAGCTGAACCAGGCCATGAGAAGGAGTTAGCAAGACCAGAGTCCAGGCAGGAGAAGCAACAGATCCAAGTGGACCACTGTGATCTTCTCAGGCTTCCTTTCTCTCTCATCTCACGGTACATTCTCTCATTTCAAAGTGTCCACAACATTATCTCTAACTTCATTCACGGTAAATTTTCATTTATGTATGTTTTATATTTCATAGACTTTAAGATCCACGAAGGATCATCACACTGTGCAACACACAGAAGTCACTCAACAAACACTGGCTTCTGTATATAGTCCTAGTTTTATTGTTCTATTTTTTTATCTGCATTTTGTATCTCTAAATTTTAAGTCCATTTATTTAGGACATAATTTGTAGGTACTTCTTTAGTCTTCCAAGTTTCTCACACACTGCTGAAGCATACAGAAAGTGCTGGATCCACATATGTAATTATTTCACGTGGCTGCTTCTGTGAATTCCAGAGTGATGTGAGCATAACCACCCTTTGTCCGCAGCACTGAATTCTCTCTGGAGGGCCAGCTCTAATGTGAATTTCCCTAAAAAAAGCATCCGAATCTCTCCTCCCTTTCTTCTATTTGCACACTCTGCTTCCCTGTCCTCTGTTCCCTAAGCACTTAGAAGAGGGTATTCATGGGTAATCAGGGTGCCAAAATCCTGGATGAAACTTATGCATTTATCTGTTTCCCTTTACACTGTAGATTCTCCTAGAGAAGGAAATTTGCTATTTTCATTTTTGGATCCCACTGGTACTAGAGTCAATATGTGTTTTTTTAAACAATTAATATACATATAAAATGAAGGTGCTTTGGTTTGACTCTGTCCTTCCTATCTAAGTTGTATTAGAAACTTACCTCCTAATGCGATGGTGTTGGGAGGTGGGGCCTAATGAGAGATGTTTACGTCATGAGGACTCCATCCTAATGAATGGATTAATGCTACTGTAAAAAGGGCTTGAGGCTGCAAGGGTGCTCTCTTGTCGTCTGCCTTCTGCCATGTGAGGATGAAGCAAGAAGGCCCCTGCCAGATGTCCAGGCCTTCATCTTGAACTTCCCAGCCTCCAGAACTGTGAGAAAAAGCATTTCTAGTCTTTAGAAATTACCTAGTCTGGGAGTTTGAGACCAGCCTGGGCAACATGGTAGAAATCCCATCTTTACTAAAAACATCAAAATTAGCTGGGTATGGTGGCATTCACCTGTAGTTCCAGCTACTGGGGAGGTTGAGGCACAAGAATCACTTGAACCCAGGAGGTGGAGGCTGCAGTGAGCCAAGACTGCATTACTGTACTCCAGCCTGGGCGATAGAGTGAGACTGGTCTGTGATGGTCTGTGATGTTCCACAAAGCCACACAAATGGACTATGCCAGAAGGGTACTCTGGACATTCACAAGAAACTTCCAGCCAACCCCATAAATGGATAGAAGTAGTCAAAGATTTTTTAAAGAGTTTTATTTGGTTTGATTTCTTCAGGGCAGAGAAAACAATAGGCAAAGCCCTTCATGGTGAGCCAGGAACAGACAAAAAACTTCAAGCACGGGTTAATACAGGATGTTACACAAAACATTTTCATAGAAGCTAGAAGTTCCAAAGTGAGAGACAACGTAGCTGAGTAGTTGCTATGGCAACAAAAATAAACTTTATACCAATATTCCCGTCATCATATAACTATTCTTTCTGCTTGCTGGGAGTTTTCACTGGTATTTGAGTCCAAGAAAGGAAAGAAAGAAAGAAAGAAAAAAAGAAAAAAGACTTCTGAGGCTTATTCTCAAAGAAGAAAATAGGAAGCTGATTCAGGGACATAGGCTACAGCTGATATCTCCTTTGATACAAAATAAATAGCTAGAGGAAATCCTCCTCCACAACAAAAGGTGTTTTTTTTAAAAAATAATAATAATAAATGGTATTTTAAAAAATACCAGGCAGGTATAAAACAGGCAACTAAGATGATTAAGGAATTGAAATGAAGCAGTCACTTTAAAAAAGATAATAAATCTAATTTTTCAGATGAATAATGTCTTAAGTTCGATTTCCAGTGTTTCTATGCATTATATAAAAATAATTCTAGTTAACAAAGTTGAATTTGAATACAGAAATGAATTAGGAATATTTTCATACATGTATCAAAACTTCACAAGCCCAGAGGGCTTTTCCTCCACTATGTTTGGAGTCCTTTCTGACTGCTCCTATTCCACGCAGTACTTTGATAAACGTCAAGTGCAAGGCACCTTACTAGAGAACACAGGAAATATACTAAGATATGGAGTCCTGCAACAAATACACACAAAATAACACGCATACACAGTGTCCTAAAAGTCTTGCCAAATAAAACAGAGTGTACAACTGGGCGGAGGGATAGAAAGTCACATGCTGGGGGAGGTGAGGGTTGACATGGTCTTATGGGATATGAACTTGAGACGCAGAGGTGGACTGAGACATTTCTGGAAAACTAGATGTATGGCCAGAAGCAGGAGGAGCAGGGGATGGCTTGGAAAACAGCAGGAAGCTCAGTTTCTCAGGTGGCCCAGGAGAAGAAGCTCAAGCAACAGTCAGTGACAACACTAAAAAAAATTTTTTTTAATTAAAACTCTGGAATCACAAATGGAGAGCCTGTAGTCAGAGTCTTCTGTTTTCCTCAGGCGTGAGATCCAGAATCACTTCCCAGATTGGCTTCAGTGTCACCTTCAGAATCACCTGCTGAGATTCTTTCTCAGCAACCCTTACCCACACCATTCTAATGATTTCCATTGTACTTCTTTAACTGCTAATTCCCAAAAAGCTTGGTATACCATTCTTAACATTTTTTATGAAAGCATCTTCTACTTCCTTGCCTTAATGTAGCTTGCCTTTTTCTTGATTATGCCATCATATACTTCTCAAATGGACTCTATTCATTCTCTGCTTGCCTCTGCAGACCAGGGAAAGGGAACAGTCAGCATTTTCCTGAATCCCTTCTGCACTAATGTATGACTCTAGTTCATTAACAACCACTCCTTTGCCCCCAAGGGTCTCAGCTACCAGGTATATTACCACTTTAACACTGTTAATCACTTGTCTTCAAGTTACCTTCTACAAGCACTCAGGAATTTGATATCTGGCTCATAGTAAGCTTATCTTTCCTTACTGCTGTCACTACCCTTTAAATTTCATTGCCCATATTGATAGTCCATTCAACATCCTACCTAGTTCACTGGCCATTTCAAACCTGTACTTCATTACCATTAGGAATTTGTCATTACCTGAAACATCTCCACATCAGAAAAATCAAACTTACAAAAAATAATGATTATAACATATCAAATACAAGTTCTGAAGATCTAATGCATGGCATGGTTACTACAGCTTATAACATTGATACAGCTGAAATTTACCAAGAGAGATCTTAAATGTCCTCATCACAGACACAGAAAAAGGTAACTATATGAGGTGATGAATATGTTAATTAACTTAACAGTGGTAATCATTTTACAATGTAAACATAAATTAAAACATGTATATTTTAAACACATACAATTTTTATTTGGCAATTATAACCTCAGCAGGGCTAGGAGAAAAAAGAAGTATCCATCCTCTGAATATAACTTCTTATACCTTTCCATTCCTGCATCCCCACCTTGAGCCCTGAAATAAATACCCTAACATCATTTAAATGCCATCCATCATTGAGTACTTGGAGAATGACCAGGGCTACCCTTTCACCTACAACCCCAATTACTTTGCATCCTTGGTCTTCCAGCTTATATGGTTCATAACATTCCAACTTGTATTTACTATAATACCTTCCCCACTCCCAAAGAAGCTTCTGAAAAAAGGAAACTGCAAAATTATTCCATTGTTGATTTCATAGTGTCTTCTTTTATGACTTGGTTTTCTAAATTTCTACAACCAAACTTGAAATAAACCACTAGAATTTGAAAATGTGAGAAGCCCATTATATTGAATAAAAATATCAATCACTGTAACAGACACTTGTCAGATGCTTTCCTGGCCTCCATTTCATACTTTTTTTGCACAAGTTAGCAGTCCTGGTGACTAGATGAGATTGATTCCCATAACCTACCCACATAAGTGGGCGCTGATTGGCCTAAACCAAGTAGAAAGGTCTTCCAAACTTACTACTGTGATTGACAAAACCCAAGCCTAAGCCAGCTAGAGGTTAACATTATTCTGGCCATGGGGATTGCTTTGGACACTTGCTTAAATCTAGTTCAGAGTCAGGCCAAAAGTCTTGTCTGACAATCAGAGAAAGAGGTTTTCTTCTCTAAGAAAGACAGATATGCAGATGTAACATTTGGAGCTGCTGCATCCTTTGTGCTCCACACATCATAGTTTCATCCTAGTTTCAAACACAACTCTGTAACTTAAAAAAAAAAAATCTACAAGTTGCTGATAAAAACAGCTTTCAAGGAGGTTATGAAAATTACATGAGATACATGCAAAGAGTCTTCCACTGGGTTATCAAGGCCCACTTTCCCTCTCTAGAAACACCTATCAGCTGGAGAACAGACATAGAAGATACTACAATTTAGGCTGATTCAGTCTTACACTTAGTGACATGTTTGGTAAAAGTTTGTCTAGGAAGAAGGAAAAGCCTGAAATTGTGCTAAGTATTGAAAGGGGTTAAAATGACTGATGTTGGAATTTACACAAAATACAGAAATAAAAGCATAAAAAGCCAGATAACTGGCCAGTCACAGTGGCTCACACATGTAATCCCAGCACTCTGGCAGGCCAAGGCAGGCAGATCACTTGAGGCGAGGAGTTCAAGACCAAGACCAGCCTGTACAACATAGTGAGATCCCATCTCTATGTTTAACCAATAAAAGCCAGATCACTAGAATAAAAAGTTCAAGAGATGTACAGAGTAGTAGAAAAGGTTCAGTAGGAAAGGTAGGGAAACAAGAATTTGTTAAGTGAGCAGAATTTCTGAATTTCAGAGGTATGGTAATTTCAGTTAGTAACAAAGGAGATTATCTGCAGGAGTAGAGGTTTAAACACACACACACACACACACACACACACACACACACACACACATACCTCACACGGGTGCAGTGGTGCATGCTTGTAGTCTCAGCTACTTAGGAGGCTAAAGTAGGAGGATCATTTAAAACCTAAGAGTTCAAATCCAGCGTGGACAAGACCTGGCCTCAAAAGACAAGCAAGATCTTGTCTCGAAACTAAAACAAAAACAAAACACATTAAGATAGGGTATTAAATTGGTCATACACCCTGTTTTAATAGAGATCACGAGGACAGGAGGTCATAAGGGAGTGAGATAAAAGCTGTTTGCAGATGGAGTGGTGGTGGAAATGGGGGAGAAATGACTTGGCAGGTAGATGGAGGCCAAGAGAGTGGTCATGTGTGTTTAGCCAGATGGTATCCAAAGTAGTTAGAACTTTTGGTCATACATATCCTGTCATACAAGGCTGACAGAATATGAAGCAAAAATAGGGCATGAGAAAAGCCAATGTTACTTCTGTGCTAAGGAGAGTGAATATCTTCCAAAGGAAGTGCAATGTTTTTGAGGAATAAGAATATGTGGAGAAGGAGAGGGAAAAGTGAGGTTGAAGTTATTTGGCATAGAGGGGGGCTCAGAGGGTATGTTAGAGTACTTAGCTGTTCCATCAAAAGTCTATATTTTGAGCATTTGTATTATTTCTATTCAGATTTAGAATAGGTAAGAATATGAGATTTAAGGACTACTTAACTCTCTATTTGAAACCTGATCATCAGCAAGCCTATTTCTCATATCAAAACCTAGATCATAATTGCAGACATTCTCTCTGCAGTTACCCCCTTTAAAGGATATTTTGAAAATAAAGTAATTGAGCAACTGGGTAATTCCTAGCTAAGGCTACTGCATTTTTTTGTTTGTTTGTTTTGCCCTTAAGTTGATATTTTACACACATTGGACTGATTAAAAAACCTGAATACTTCTAAAACAGCCAGCTGATTTTTGTTTTTAAAGCTTACCATTTTTTTTCCTCCCTATATTCAAATACATAAGGAAAATAGATGAAGGGGAAAAATACATAATTTCAGATTCTTGAATAATGTTTCATTCAGCATTCTTTCATTATAATGTTAATGGGAAAAGAAATCAATTCATGCTGGGGCCACCATCTGTGTGGAATTTGCACTTACTCCTCATGTCTGCATGGGTTTTCTCTAAAATGGCTGGCTTCCTCTCACTTCCCAAAGATGTGCATGTCAGGTTCACTGGTGTGTCTACATTGTCCCGGGGTATGTGGGTGTGGGTGTGTGTGACTGCATCCCGTAATGGGATGGCGGCTTCCTGCCCTGCACGCTGAGCTGTTGGATATGCTCTGGCCATTCATGACCCTAAATTGGAATAAGTGGGTAAATCATTATCCCACTTGATTTATCTACCTTTCTTAAATGAATGCCTAGCTCACATTTATTTTAATGTTTAATAACATAACAGTTTTGGTTTTTATTTAAAATTTTGGTGACACTTTTGTGACCACAAATGTCATCGGAACTTAACTCTTGTTTACATCAATTAACCTATGGTAAAACTGGTTTTCTTATACCTCATTTTAAAGCTGCAGTTTCACCAAACCCAGTGACAACATAAATTGAGGACTTAACTGTACAAAGAAAAAAATCTGAGAGACAAATATCTGAAATTAAATAGCAACAAAGAGCCTCCCTACTCAATTGTTTCTCTTAACTTATATACTGTATATCTCACACTTGCCTGCTACATATAAAAGCATTTAATAAGTAAAGAAAGAAAGCTGTAAGATTCCACAAGGAACTCCAGAAAAGAAAAGATGGGTTACATAATACATCATTGATCACTGAGGGCAAAAATGCTTTGGAAGACTCTCCACCTCTCTCTAGAAACTAATTAAACTTTTGAGAGTTTTAGGTACCTGAGCTAACAACAATGTCAAAAGACCAACTCCAGCTTGGAACAACTTCCTTCTTTTGCACACCTCTGCATAACTTGAAATATGATATTATAACATATTCTCCAAAAGATGATTCCAATCAGAAGTCTCCAGTAAAGTTCACATCCAAATTACTCTCCAATCAGAAATGTTATGTATATAAATACATACATATAACAATGTATTCTATATACATACTTGATTCTCTGCAGCCTATCTTTGAAAAAGTACAGAATATTCTTCCAGAGATATAATAGACTCAGAATGCTCTCCTAGTGTTATATCTACTAATTATTTTTTGTTGGTATTTTGGAATTGAGAGCTAGAGTTTAGCTCCAGCTTCCCTTGTCTTACTTGCCAAAATAACTTCTCAAAATACTTTTTTTAAAGTTAACTACATATATTAATCAAATATTTTAAAATTATTTATTCACCGAGAAAGCCTTTAATGACGTGGTTAAAAACAAAACAAAATAAAACAAACAAAACTTCCACATGACACATGACCAGAAAGACAAAGGCACATTTTAATGACAGGTGGGAGTGAGGGAGCTCAGGAAATATAGCAATGGAGACAAAGCAAGGTCTCATCCCATTGCTACTAGATAGACAGATAGATAGACAGACAGACAGACAGACAGTTTTATTTTTTTTAATATGGTGGGTAACCTCCATACCAACTGTCTTCCTGCGTGCCTACCTGAATTGCAGAGGCTAAAATCCTAACTAATTCTCTTCCCAGGCTCTCTTCTCCAGACATCTGTTAATTAGGTATGCCATCATGTATAGTTGTGTCTTTGTGATTCCTAGATCACAACTAAGCTTTAGGAGCAACTTCTCCACCTTCCTGATGGTAGCAGAGGTAGCAGCACCTCTAGCAGGCCAGACAAATGGTGCCACCAGACCTGAAGGCACAGGTGGGGTTCTGCTCCTCCAAACTGCCAACCTTTTTATAAGTATTGAATCCCCTGTTTGCTTTTTTGTTTTTGGTTTTTTTTTATTTGTTTATTTAAAACAACTGGCTTTTCTCTTGTTTTCTCAAAGTAAAAACTAACTGATCATGTACATTTGTATTTCAATATCAAAGTAGGTCAGATGAATGCTCAATTATTTTAATTTTTTAAATCCACAGCCTCTTTTGATAAACACATAAGAGCTGCTGCTTCAAGTAGTAAGTAGATACACTTCCCAAACCAATTCCCATTGGCCCTTTCCCTTTCTCTCTCTTTCTCTCTCTCTCTCTTTCTTCTTTTGACAGAGTCTCACTCTGTGGCCCAGGCTGGAGCGCAGTGGTACAAACTTAGCTCACTGCAGCCTCCGCCTCCTGAACTCAAGCAATCCTCCCACCTCAGCCTCCCTGGTGGCTGGGATTACATGTGTGCACCACCACACCTGGCTAATTTATTTTTATTTTTATTTTTTTGTACAGATGTGGTCTCACTATGTTGCCCAGGCTGGTCTCAAACTTCTGGGCTGAAGCCATCCACTCTGCTTGGCTCCCAAAGTGCTCGGATTTAGATGTGAATAACTGCGCCGGACCTCTTTGGCTCTTAAAAGGCTCAAGTTAGCAGTTCAGCCACCACATAATTAGAAACGGAAGGCTTTTCACAATAGGATCATGACTAAGAAACACATAACTCAAGTTCAAAAGATATAAGGCCAAATTTAGACTCCATTATTCATTATGTAACCTTAAGTACATCACTTAACCTCCAAGCCTTAATTTCCTCAACTTTTGAATTGAGTAGTACCAATCAAATAGTGTTTAGGTTAAATTACACATGTAATGTGGAGTAAGTGTTAAATATCATTAGAGGAAAAAGACATAATTTTCCCTTTTAAAGTATTCATAACATCAATTTTGTGCTTATGCTTTACATCTAGAAGGATCAGTTTTGAGCATGTACTCTTTCCCCCTGGAAACGTCACTCCTCAAACACGCCTGTCCTGAAATCCACATCCAGGAAGATGAAGTGATGTACTCTGCTCCACCTCAGGGTTCATTCCATTCCTAGGCCCACTATATTCTGGGATCTCTCCTTGGAATGAACATTCCACTGGGAGACACACCCTACAGTTCCTCCCCATAAACATTCCTACCCCAAAACCCCATTCAACTCCCTCTCAAGGATCACCCAGTCTGAAAAAAAGAAAAGAACTACAAGCTTATCTTCTGCTTCCTACTTTTAAAAAACAGTCCTGAGATAATCAGCCTTTGGAATCCTACCAAAAGGCAGAAACTCTTAAATTCATGCCATGGGCCAGACCCCCGAGTAGAATGTAATTCAAACCTGTGAAAAACCGAATTTATTCCTTCTGGAGTGATTTCTGCAGTATCTAACTTGTTAAACAGAAACTTGTTTAGCTAGAACAAAACTCTGCTACATGATAGTGGCTTATAAACCTTTTTAAGGGAAGGTTTCAAGCTTTTCTTTAAAAAAAATTTTTTTTTAAAAAGGTGAGAGTTTATGTCATTTTATATTTATAGCAGTACCAAAACTGAACCTTTTACAAATCTCATAAATGTAATTCTTTAAGAAAACTCTTTAGGTATATTCATGTTATTTTGACATGTATTTTATTATTATGAAAAATACCAAAGGAAAGCAAATGAGAGGTTATGATAATATTATTCCAATTTATCTGTATTCTTATGTTAGATCCTTTTTGTGATCTTCAGAAAACTAAATGACTGAAATCACTAGTGACCTGAAAACATGTTCTACTTTCAGAGACTTTTGTTGTTATAACTTCTATGTTAAGTTCCTTGTGAAATTCCTTTCCAATATTAACAGGTCCACGTGGGACAAGGAAAAAAAATGCAAAGAAAAGAAAAATCATACTAGTATGTCATGGAATAAAAAAGACATTTGCATGAGGAACCATTTAACAATTCAAAATTAAGCCTATTTTATAGCAGACTGGTAAGACAATAAGCATATTCCTCTGTAAACTATGAGGGAGTATGGAAATCATTAGCATCATCTGTTTGGAAAAGTAATTTTCAATTACAGATTAGGAATGTGTATGTGTTTTAAGATTATAAAAATAATGTTATAGAAAGTTTTATCAGATGGCTAAAATGGCTTTTGACATAATTATCAATCATAATTATTATTCACAATTAGGTTCCCCTCCATTTGGTCTTGTATTTATTAATACAAACAGGTCACACTTACTTAGAAATCATAGAGTAAATCTGAAGGAAGTTCACAGCAGATCTCTCTTTGTTAAATAAAAGAATTGCCTGCCTATTTAAGGTGCCAATTCCTTTGAAAAGAAAAATCCAGACCTCAAAACTGAAGGGGTGGAAGTTGAACCACAGCCTTCTGATCTGTATCCTGGTGATAGCAGTACCTATTCTTACAGCGTCATTGTAAGGCTTAAATTATGTATACCATAAATCACTCCACAGATGCAAGGTAAAAGAAAACTGCATTTGTCTAAATGCTCTGTATTAAGTTTAAAAAGAATGTCCTTGAGTTTTGGAGGTATGTTATACCTAGGTAAAAAATTATGCCGAGGTAAAAACTTCTGGTAAAAATTTCCAGAAGTATACAAATAAAGTTCATTTCAGTTATTGCAGAGGGAAGGGCAGTGAGATGAAGTAAGGAGGGTAGGGAAGAAAAAAATCAGATTTGGGAAAATGCAGACACATCTCTGAAGAGTCATACAAGACTGGACCTAGAATTCTGACATTTTGGTGACCCTTTACTAGGCACAAGGATGGCCTAGCAAATTTAATTCCACTTGTTCAGTCAGGTGCACACTCCTGAACAAGGCAGTGACAGGGAAAGGAAAGAGAAAGAACAAGACTTACTAGGGCTCGGTACATATACAGAATGAGTACTTGAATTTCCCAGGAATCGCAATGCAATTTCATCCCCTCACATGAAGGCTGATGGTTCAATGGTTCACAGTCACAGACCTATTGCCCTAGAGTGCTCTAGTGTTCTTCTATTAAGTTAACACCATTTACATGTAAGAGCAAAAGACATTGTTGAATTCACAAATCTTTACCCCACACAAGTACTAATGTTTAAGACTTAGTATTGTTAAGAAAAGCAAAGAAAATGAATTTTTAAACCTCCTAAATCAATGCCAAGAGCAAGAGCCAATAAAAACAAAAGTGAATTGTGAGAAATACTTATCACAATGACCAGTCTTCACTAAGCCCACTTCCTTCTAGGACTCTTCTCATCTTCGTCTCTAGGGAAAGTTGGTTCCACATATCAAGTAATCAAATATGCTTATTCTGAAAGGGAAGCTACCCTAAATGTCTCTTTAAAGGCACTCTTATAATAATGTTCTAAAGGAGAACTTTTAGAAATAATGTTTTTTAAGAAGCAATACAGTATTTTGAAGCACTCACAAGGCTAAAAGGATATAAACTGAAAATTATTTTACAGAAGAATATTATGCATATATATGAGGAGAGTGAGAGAGGAGAGATATTACATGGCAAAATATACCTTTTTACTTTTGACAAAAATATGCAATTCCCTCAAAGTTTAGTAAGTAAAAATAAATTCAATGTTAATTTAAAATATTTTTCATGGCATTATTGTTAATCCTTTTTATTAAGTTGTTATATTTTGTTAAATTGACCATGGCAAATATCTCCTAAATCTTTCTTACCGCCCCCCCGCCCAGGTAGCTAGATTAACCAATGACCAGCTCCCAGTTAAATTAATTCTCTCCAGGATTATAAGCTATATCTTCATCACAACTTCTTACAGGCTTTAAAATTCTATTTGTAGTTTTTTTAATCATACAAAACATACAGCTACAATATGTAAAGTGTTTTACTGTTTCCTTGAGACTAAAGGCTTCCACATTAGGAAGCCTAAAATGGTAAATCCCTAGTGTTAGAGAAAAAGCCCTGATAGTAAATAGTGTGATCAACAATCTTAAACTATACATTTTCTTTAAAAACTGAATTATTTCAAAGTTACACTTAAAATTAATTTTTTAAAAAATGTACAAAGTTTTTAATAGACTAAAAAGTTACGATTCTTTAATATACAGCGATATCAAGTGATATCGGATATAAGATGTAGAAGCGTGTCAGACTTAGAAAGAAGCCTTCAGTTTTGAGGTCTGGATTTTTCTTTTCAAAAGAATTGGCACCTTGAATGGGAAGATGATTCTTTTTCTTAACAAATAGTGCTCTGCTGTGAACTTCCTTTAACTTTACTCTGCCATTTCTAAGTAAGTATGAACTTCTGTTTATATTAATAAATAAAAGACCACATGAGGATGTGAGAAAGGACATAACTAAGATGAAAATGAATCAACATGAAGAAGTGAAGAGCATTAGCAGAGAAAAATCAGGGGACAAACCAGGATAACCGAAACAGCATTTCATTTTGGTATAAACAAATGCATACAGAAATCAACCATCTAGAATTCTATACATTGAGGAAAATAGGAATAAACTCTGGAGAAGTTTGCTTTATTTTACTTATGCATATTAATATCTTCTAACTTTCTACAATGAGTATTGTTTATAAAAAGGTATTTTTAATATATATTTTCTATAATAAAAAACTTTAATAACCTCTTCAGGCAACCAATCTCTTATAAAATTTTATGGTGTGTGATGACAGATGAAGTTGCTGCCCTTCCAAAAAAGTATAAAAAATGGGAGAGGGAAGGGAAGGTCAAGGAGGAAGCATCGCTTAAGGCCAGGAGTTTGAGGTCAGCCTGGGCAATATAGTGAGACTCTCATCTCTACAAAATGTTTAAAAATCAGTAAGGCGTGGTGGAGCACACCTGTAGTCCTAGCTGCTCGGGAGGCTGAGGCAGGAGGATTGCCTGAACCCAGCAGTTCAAGGTTACTGTGAGCTATGATTGCACCATAGCACTCCAGCCTGGGCAACAGAATGAGACCCTCTGTCTAAAAACTTTTCTAAAAAGAAGAGAAAGGGATTTAGTGTCGATAAAGTTATCTGATCAAAAAAAATAATTGAAACAATTTCACATTTGATATTGCCCATAAAGCTTCTAAAAGTCAATGCTATTCACAAGGCTAGAAGGAAAATTTATTAGTTCTGGGAACTTTGTTGATATCATTAGTTACAGGTAAAATGTCAGTGTAACTCAAAATCCTCTAATTTGCAGGCATTACCACACTAGGCAATGTTGGGCTTCCCTAATGGCTGAAATCTGCCAAGTTAATTGGGAGACAGGGTGATAAGAGGTAAGGGAGGGCAAAAGATGGAAATGTAAGCTTCTCCCCTTAAACTACAACCCAAAACACCATCTGCCACCAAGATGACCATTAATAACTTGGGACCAGCTGCTACAAACCTAAACAGCTTCTAGCAGAATTAAGAGATGTTTTGAAGAGAGGTCAGCATGTCTTTCATGTACCATAGGCATGATTTAAGTTCTTATAAGTTTTACAAATCAGAAGATAAAGTTGTATGCAATGCAAAGTGAGTATCAAGTTCATGTTTTACACAGTTTCCAGACTGAATATGCTGGCACAACTCGTCACTTTTTCAAAATGAAAGATGCTGTGTGAGTTATCCTCAGCCTCTCAGTTCCAAATGTACCCCTTCTGAATTCCTTTAAGCCTCTCTCCTTTAAAAGAAGCATGATGTTAGGCCTCCTTATAGAGGGCACTGAAGGGACACTGCAGAGGAAAAAGTTTCCTGGGATTTCCTGCCTGGCCTGAGGTGGTAAGGTGTGTGGTTATGAAGATATCTGGTAGAGCCTGCACTAGCCATAGTACAGAATGCAGTCGATCCAATTTTGCAGCCTCGCCTGGAAATAACCCTTCTACTTTACTTTTGTTATACAAATGAAAATGCTCACAGAGACTGAATGCTCTACAGGCCTCCTGTCTGTGCTGGTGTCTGGACTCCCTGGCAATTTTTAATTAAGGGACCTTGCCTGCCCATAGCTGCCTGTGGCCTGGAAGGTCATGCACCCAGAAGCAGGTCCTTCCACAACTTCCACCCACACCTTCACCACCCATGCCTCCCTATCTCCACCATCCCATGCACCAGGAATGACTTCTGTTCTGTCTAGCACTGGGAGTCCTGCACATGTATGCCAACTGTTGCTGTCTGCCTGCTCCTACTTGCACTCCAGAGGGTTGCCTATTTGCCCAACAACTCCAAACTAGCTTGAGTCTGGCTAAATTTCAAGCTTCTCCAATAGGCTAAAGCACACCTTCTCCAAGGTCTGAACCCTTTACAACTTTGTTCTTCCTAGATTCCTTGGTCCCAGCCCCAAGGTGCTATATGTTTCCTTAAACATACTCTTTTATCATAATTAATAATTCTTTATATGAAGCTTCTCATTTAATCTATTGTGTGATTTCTACCTCTTCTTGGACTCTTAATGCTACAGATGCCAAATAACATAGTCATTCTCAGAAACATATAATAAGAAATTAATGTAAAACACCAATTAGCCTATAACTATTTATTCTGCAACTTCTCTGATCAGTCACAAGCTTACCCTACAGACTAGAATGTCCAAATAAATTCTTCAGGGGCTTCCAATGACATTATTATGTGATACAGATGAGCTAGGGCTTAAAACACTTCTGTCATTCTGACATGGCATTCATGTATATAAAAAGACAACAGTTAAAGGAAGATGGGTGGGGGGGGGGGGAAGTGAGCCTGATGCAGGGCTACTGCTCTGCCAAAACCCTATCCATAACTTATTACTACTCAGCATCTCGGCTTTAAAGACATGTAAACACACTTGGGTTCTCTAGCCAAAAACTGTACACCATATTAAATAAGCTAATTGGTTTCCTTGCTACTCATCAAGGTTGAACATTAGCAAGTGATTTTTTCAGAAAGTTCTAAGCTATTAAACTACTTACTTTTTTGTTCTGTCTATTGTATAATGAAGGCACTATTTCTTATGCCACTATATGGGAGGCATAACTTTGGGTCCCTTTAAATACATTCTTGTTAAACTCACTAAACAAGCCTCTGAATTAAGTAGGTAAATCAACCGTACATAAGACAGAAAAAAACATTAGGATTATTAAACAATATATCCACCATTTTAAAGACAGAGCTTAGATTCAAATTCATATCTTTCTGACCTTAAAGTCTATGCGCTTTCATTTCCTCATGACCATGCATCCAATCTGGCTTCCAGATATTCATCCTTCATCAAAATGAGGTACAACTGAAATGCTAGCGAGTGTTTTTGAAGTTCTCATTACTTATTTTTCTTACTACAGTACATATTTCTTCCAGAAAAGCAAAAGGTAATATAGAGCACTTCTCCTCCACTTTTGAAAAAGCAAGTGAACACCTTCCTTCATAGCAAACACAAAAGTAACCATTTCTTTACTTTCTCTTTCCTTATACAAGAACATGTAATTGCAGATACAAATGTTACTAAACATCTTCAGTTTTAGGGAAAACAAGATTGGACCTGAAACTATATAACACTATCTCTATACCGTTATGCTAAGCCAGAACATGATTAAAACTTACATTGAAAGGATCAATTATTACAGGAGATTGGGTCAGAAATCCCTGGTTATACTGGCTTGTGCTTGACATACGTAAAACCTGTAACAAAGTGACTAACAAACTTAAAAGAAAATGTATATGTGTCAGTTACAACATAAAAGCTTTCAATACTCTCATTGCAGAATTCTGGCTAGATAAACCAGCTTTTAAAGCAGTAAATTTAAAAAAAAAATTAAGACTCTTATGTAAATTAAGGGAATTTATTCCTTCTTTAAAATATCTGCCTTCACATCTCAGCTTTTACTTTGTTATATAGAAGTTTTAATTGTGAAATATCAAATTATTCTCATAGACATACAAATTAATTTTCTAAATATCGATCCTCCACTTCTCCCTAGAGTTTGCCAAGGCTGCCAGCAGAAGCAGTCTCAAATAACTCAAACCTAGTTATGTAGCTAGAACACTATGACTCCTCTTCTTTAAGAAAAATTGTCACAAATGGATTACTCTGATATCACATACTCAATTACAACTACTCAAGCCAAAAAAGGTTTATTTTCTCCAATGAATATTTAAATGAGACCATAATTAAAGGCTGAGTATTTAGGGCTGGGAAAAGAGTTGTACTGTCATTTTCTTGACAGGGAGTGGACAAGGGAAGAATGCTACAAGATCTCAATAATACTCAGGTGGACAATCTGCTAACAAAACATATTTAAAATGTTTTACAAACTATTTAGTTCTAGTCACAGCAAAAGAAACTGGTCTTGCTTCATTCAAGTTTCAGTTAAGAGGGGTAAGCAAGTGGTTGCTTACTCTGCCTTAACAGAACGCAGATATAAAACCCAGACAGGATGCATAAAGCAACAATTTGAAGAATCTGAAAAATAATTTGAAAAGCAGCTGAACAACTACTTTCTCCCTCCAATATATCCCAGCTTGGATTCAATGCAGCCTAAACTCAGAAGCAAAAGATTAGAAGGAATACGAGGAGATGCTCTATAGCTCAAGGCCAAGGAAAGGGAACACCCCAGAACTTAAAATTAAAAAAAAAAAAAAAAAAAAAAAAAACACTCCTAATGCACAGAGGGAGTTGCCCTTTTTTATTGATTGAAAACGAGAAATATCTCCATATAACAGCAATAAACAATTTTTTAAAATCTCCAAATGAAAATACTTGACTGTAACTCCATCAAAATATGTAGAGGATCTGTATTTTGAAAGCTGCAAAACATAGAGGAAGGAAATCAGAGCTGACCTAACTAAATTCAGAAGCATATCCTGTTCATGGATTAGAAGACGGAGTACAGTGAAGATTCTTTTCAAATTGATCTGTATTTCTAACACAATTTCAGCCAAAACTCCAGTGGGATTTCTGTAGATATAGATAAGCAGATATTAAAATATGCAGTATGCTAAAGGAACGAGAACTTTAAAAAAAAAAAAATAGAAAATCCCTCCCTGTGTCCATGTGTTCTCATTGTTCAACACTCCAGAACTTAATGTAAAATTAAAAAAAAAAAAAAATCCCCAAAAAGAATAGTAAGCTGGAGAACTGATACAACTCAATTTCAAGACTTATTATAGAGAATACATAAAATATATTTAAAATGTTTTACAAATTATTTCGTCCTAGTCACAGCAAAAGAAACTGGTCTTGCTTCAAGTTTCAGTTAAGAGGGGTAAGCAAGCTACAGGAATCAAACCAATGCAGTCTTGACAAACAGACACTTAGATCAATGGAACAAAATAGAGAATCTAGAAATAGAGCCACATGAACATGAAGCAACTTGTTTTTGATAAAGGTTTAAAAGCAATTTGTTATAGAAGGATAGTTTTTCAATAAATAATATTGGAATAATTGTACTGTATGCTAAAAAAAATGAATCCAGACCTAAAGCTTATACCTCTAATAAAAATTAACTTAAAATGATTAGTACAACTAAATACAAAACAGAAACTGCAAAACTTTTAAAAAAAGAATACATTCATGATCTGGATTTAGGCAACAAGTTCTTAAACAAGACACCAAAGCGTAATACATGTTTAAGAATTGGTAAATTGGATCTTATCAAAATTAAAAACTTTAGCTCTATAAATACACAAGAGAATAAAAAAGACAAGCAACAGTCTAGGAGAAAATATTTCCAAGTCACATATCAGACAAATAATTTGTATCCAGAATATATAAAGAACTTAAAATATTCTGCAGTAAGAAAATAACCCAAATTAAAACTTGGCCAGAGACTTAAACAGTTCTCTCCAAAAAGAATATACAAATGGCAAATAAGCACAGGAAAAGCTTTTCAACATCAAGTGCCTTTATGAAAATGTAGATCAATAACAAAATGAGATCTTATGACACATGTATTAGAATAGCTAACATAAATACCAATGATACTATGTTGTTAAGGATGCAGATCAAATAAAATTCTCATGCACTCCTAGTGGAATACAAAATGGTACAACTACTCTATGGTCTGGAAGTTTCTTATTAAATATACCATAACTCAGCAATCTCTCCTAGGCAGCAAACAAAAGAAATGAAAATTTTGTACTTGAAATAAAAATACTGCACTTGAACGTTCTATTCATAATGACCCCAAACTAGAAACAATGTAAATGGTATTCAAGGGGTAAATAGATAAAGAAACTACAGTACATCCATACTACAAAATACTACACTAAGTTATAAAAAGGAACCGCTGACACACGTAACAGTTAGATGAATCTCAAAGGCATTATGCTGAGAGAGAGAGAGATAGGGGGAGGGAGGGAGGGAGAGAAACCAGTCCTAAAAGGTTGCATACTGTATGGTTCTATTTTTCAAACATTCATAAAGTCAAACCACAGTGACAGATAAAAGATCAGTGGTCACAAGGTGTTATTGATAGGGTAGGGTCTCATTACAAAGTAACAGTAAAGGTTTTTTTCTAGAGGGATGGAACTAGTCTCTGTCCTCATAGCGGTGGAAATTTTATGAACTTGTGCATGGGTTAAAGTTTCTAGCACTGGAGCTGAGTACAGTGGCTCACATCTGGAATCCCAACTCTGGGAGAATAAGGGAGGACTGCTTGAGGCCAGGAGTTCAAGACCAGCCTGAGCAACACAGTGAGACCTCGTCTCTATACCCGCCCCGCCAAAAAAAAAAAAAAAAAAAAAAAGATCAGAAACGTAGCTAAGTATGGTGGCAACACACCTGTAGTCCTAGCTTCTTAGGAGGCTGAGGTGGATTGCTTGAGCCTGGGAATCTGAAATTACGGTGAGCTATGATAGCACCACTGCACATCAGTCTGGGAGAGAGATCAAGACCCTACCTCAATTTTTTTTTAATGTAATAAATTCCTAGAAGTGTACATCCAATGAAAGTCAATTTTATTGCATGTTATTTTGTTTAAATGGCCTTATATTCAAAGTTTGAATAGCCTTAACTGATATCCAGACTGCCACAGTTTTCTATTTGTTCCTGTCCCCCCTCCATTTTAAAGTAAAAGTGTCTATGACAGGAGAAAGAAATCACACAAGTAAATAATACTACATTTATTTCTATTATCTGTGAATATGCAGCATATTTCTAGCAGAATAATGGCATCCAGAAGCTGAAAGAAGACTGGGCTACAGAGCAAGCTCCTACAGACACAACCAATCATTTGAACCGCATGTCCTATTTCTTGAGCACTCAAAAAAAGAAAAACGATAATGTATCTTCTGATTCTTTGTAGCTGCATTTGAAGTAAATATGAAATTCCATTTTAGCTTAGAACCTAGAGTTTAAAACTTAGAACAAAATTTAAGCAAAAAAAGTTGTAAAATATTTAACATCTTTTACATTTGTTATAGCCAACTCTCAAATTAGATAGCAGATTAAGATTCACAAATGATAGCTAATGACAAAAGAAAAGTGTATTTGTAGAGAAATGTAAATTGTTAAGAAACTGAAAGTAAAAGACTTCTACTTCTGTAAACCTCACAACATTTGGCACAATACCTGACACACGGTAAGCATCCATCATAATTTCTTTTTTTATTATACTTTAAGTTCTGGGGTAGATGTGCAGAACGTGCCGGTTTGTTACATAGGTATATACATGACATGGTGGTTTGCTGCATCCATCACTCTATCATCTACATTAGGTATTTCTCCTAATGTTATGCCTCCCCTAGTCCCCCACCCCCCGCGACAGGCCCCAGTGTGTGATGTTCCACTCCCTGTGTCCATTTGTTCTCATTGTTCAACACCCACTTATGAGTGAGAACATGTGGTGTTTGGTTTCCCATTCCTGTGTTAGTTTGCTGAGAATGATGGTTTCCAGCTTTATCCATGTGCCTGCAAAGGACATGAATTCATCCTTTCTATGGCTGCATAGTATTCCATTATGTGCCACATTAACTTTATCCAGTCTATCACTGATGGGCATTTGGGTTGGTTCCAAGTCTTTGCTATTGTGAACAGTGCTGCAATAAACATACATGTGCATGTGTTTTTATAGTAGAATGATTTATAATCCTTTGGGTATAAATGAGGTATGCTGGGTCAAATGGTATTCCTAGCTCTAGATCCTTGAGGAATCGCCACACTGTCTTCCACAATGGTTAAACTACACTCCTAACAACAGTGTAAAAGCGTTTCTATTTCTCCACATCCTCTCCAGCATCTGTTGTCTCCTGATTTCGTAATGGACCATCTGATAATACCTTTAAACAAAAAGGTCCACAGATCAAACCTGCACTTCTATAATGTAGGCTAAGTTTGAACAATTCATACATGAAAAAGGGGAATGTGTATTTGCCACTAATATATTTGAAGGCAAGAGATGATGGAAATGTGGAAAATCTGAGTTTACTTGGCCCAATACAGTAGGAAAAAGCACAGAATTGAAGGGAGAAAGGGATTTTACTGAAATCAAGAGAAGGTTGTGAGCACAGCTTCCATTGCCTCACTCACTAGATAGTGCTGACTTTCCAAATAAGGTCCATTGGGTGATCTCATAAAGTTAGAACAAACGTATGTTCAGGTATTTAGATATAGAAAATCTGTAACAAATTAAAAGTCTGAGATAGTTTATTTTAATATTAAGAGTTTTTAGTCTTTGAAGTATCCATATTTTGATACATAACTATTTTGAAAGTCTACAAAATTCCCTACAAAACATCCAGTTATATTTACAAGTTGGAAATAACATTTTAAACTAAAACTTACACTTAGGGAATGAGAGGGAGGAAGGAAGGGGAGGGAGGCAAATTGAAAAATGAATAATTAAAGGAAGATATGAGTAGAAGTTTTCTAAAACCAAATAATCAGGTGACATAATCAGTGCTAAATGATCTTACTCTTTCTGAAGAACAGAAATTGCCACTTCAAACGTTATAGATTATAATACATAGATTTTTAATTCCATTTTTATGACAAGTATTTCCTCAAATATAAGACAAAAAAATGTCAACTATTATAAAGCTTCAGTTATCTTCTGGAACATACACTTGGTCAAAGGATAAGGACCCAAATTTTTGGAGGAAGTTAGAAAGTAACTTTTACTTTATTTTAGATATGTTAAAGTTTTTGCATATTTCTCTGCCTCTCAATAAATATATTAGTAATATGTGATATCTTTAAAAATTGTTCATCATATGAGATTTAAAAATAAAACAAAGTGTGACAAAGAAAAGTAGCCTTCATCTAACATATTTTTAGATAGGTAGGCTTATATCTTTTGTCAACATTGTACAAAATATCACTTAACTTCTAAAATATGGTTTTAATCAATTTGTCTAATCACAATAATGTATTATACACATGAGGACAGCCAAGGCAGTAAGCCCTTGAGGCACTTGAAGTTAGCCACAATAGTGACAAGCAAATACCAATAGTCCAGGCCCAGCGGACGAGCCAGGTGGCTATTTAAGAACACATCTCACTCATGTTAGAGGCAGAAAACAACTTCTTGAAGGAGGTGAGGGCTCGACATACTCAAATAATGAGAAAGACACAGCCTAATGAAGAAGGAGATGAAATTCCTCTAGATACTCGTGAGAGACGGAGAGAAATATCTTTCAGGAACAAGGATAGCAGAAGATAAGGCTGGAGAAGAGGACCAGGCCCCTATCAGTAACTTACATGACCAATGTGAGGCCTTACCACACAAAATAGAAAGTACGTGTTTTAAGTAAGAAAATGACAGAAACCGAGTTGCATTTTAGGGTGCTATTTTTGGCGGCAATATGAAAAATGGTTTGGAGGAAAGTAAGATCAGAGACAGGAAAACCAGCTGGGAAACTGTTGGAGTCATTCAGACCAGCAATTTCCAGATGTATTGGATCATACAAGTCTATGAGTAAAAGAAAAAGAATTGACACAATTCACAAATAACATGTGCTGCTGTATTCAGGGTGCTTTTTTAAAAAATGAAACTGAAAAGAATAATAAAAGTTTGCTTATAAAAACAAAAGTCTATAATATGAAATGTCTGTTTCATATTATATAAAAAACGTAATATGTTTTATTAATGATATATTTTTAGTAATAGTGAATGTAAATATTTCAAATAGTCTGATAACTGCTTTTGGGGGTTCAATTCTTATCAGTTCTGATCATTTCTTATAATGTGGCTGACCAAAAGTTTATTGAAAGTATAACTGTTAACTTTGCTATTTTCCTGTGGTTCACTTGTGCTTGTATTTTCACTGTATTCAATGCACAGCTTCTTTGCAAACATATTCACCTGCCTGTCATGAAGATTAGTTAATAAATAAGAAAATGTGTAAAACACTTACCTGGTTTACCTAACCTGCATTATTCTGAAAGATGCTAACTACCTCGAGGCCAACAAGGAAACTCCTAGTGCAGTTCAAATAGACCTGTCCCCCCACAGACTAACTCTAACACCACACATGGACTCTCTGACCAACAAGATAACATTCTAGTGCCTACTTGTGTTTTATTCGTAAAGCTTAACTTCTAATTTTAAAATTTCATATAAGTTCTAGTGCTTTCTTTTTCATGCCAGTAAATTGACTTTTTTGCCTCTTATAATAAGAGACTTTATATGTCTCCTTTCTTTATGTGTCTGCTTTCTCTGTAGATTCAACTGACCTAGAAGACAAATGATGATGGCCTCAAGTCACTAAGGAGAAAAGATGCAGATTTTTCCGGATTTATTTTTAAGTTCTTTTTTAGAGTAATTTAAAGCTTACAATAAAATTGATCAAAAAGTACAAACATATTCCTTGCATCTCCTCCCTAGCACACACAAACAGTTGTCACTATTATACACAAGTTGTATCAGTGTGGCAATTTTTTTTACTACTGACGAACCAATACTGACACATTATTAAACGAAAGTTCATAGTTTACATTAGGGTTTACCACTTTGGGTTGTAGTTTTGTTGGTTTTGAAAAAATCATTACTATATCATACATCATGGTTTTACTGCCCTAAAAATCCCATGATCTATTTACTTGTTCTTCCTCCCCATCCCGAACTCTCATAACGAAATCCGTTGTAACATTATTCTCCTTTTCATTACATTTTCAAGAAGTCTATTTTGCCCTTCCCTTAAAAATGGGCTACATAGGGCTGAGCACAGTGGCTCAGACCTGTAATCCCAGCACTTTAAGAGGCTGAGGCAGGTGGATCACCTGATGTCAGGAGTTTGAGACCAGCCTGACCAATATGGTGAAACCCCATCTCTACTAAAAATACAAAAAAATTAGCCAGGCACAGTGATGAGTGCCTGTAATCCCAGCTACTCAGGAGGCTGAGGCAGGAGAATCACTTGAACCCAAGAGGCAAATGTTGTAGTGAGCCGAGATTGTGCCACTACACTCCAGCCTGGGCAACAGAGACTTCGTCTCAAAAAAAATTTTTTTTAAAGGCTAGTTTATCAATTCTACGTTTGTCAAATCATTAATTCCTACTTCCATATGTATTATTTACTTCCTCTCCATATATTTGTTTTGTTGTTCCAGCAACATGAATTGAATTTCTTAGTCCATGTTCTCTCATTTTCCACTTTATTAATGTAAATACAGTACAGATATTTATTTGCATCTGAGTATCGTCTATTAATAGTATTAGCATTGTTGTTACTATTTATACCTGTTTTGATTTCTTCTTTGCATTTAGGATAATTTAATTATTATTTCCCAATGGTTGAGTTTATTTTTGTTTGAGCTTTATTTTATTTTGTGACAGAGACTCGCTGTCTCCCAGGCTGGAGTGCAGTGGCAGGCTCTCAGCTTACTGCAACCTCTGCCTCCCAGGCTCAAGCAATTCTTGTGCCTCAGCCTCCCAAGTAGCTGAGACTACAGGCATGTGCCATCATGCCCAGCTAATTTTTGTACTTTTAGTAGAGTTAGGATTTCACCATGTTGGCTAGGCTGGTCTTGAACTCCTGATCTCAAGTGATCTGCCTACCTCAGCCTCCCAAAGTGCTGGGATTACAGGCATGGACCACTACACCCAGACTAAGCTTTATTTTAAATATTATCTTTGGTTCAAAGAATGTCTCTGTATAATTCATATTTGTGTAAATGAACTAGATTTTCCTTCTGGCCCAATCTGTAGTTCATTTTTACAACTTTAACAAGCCCATTTTACTTCAGTTTGATGCTTTATGGTCTTTTGACTTGGTAAATATTTTTTAACACTACATCTTTGCTGTGTTATACAATAGCTTAGGGACCTAGTGATGTGTATAGGCCCTCATAATAAGGTTTACAGTTTTTGAGTCTAGTTCTAATAGTTTTTCTGTCTCCTCTCATTTTCGTCATCAGTGCTTACTGTTAGTGCATCACGTCTGTAGCAGTCTATCTTCCACCATTCTAAATCACCATTTCTACCATCTGCCTTTGGTTTTGAAACTCAATAGCTACATGTTAGGATTAAATGTTAAATAAAAATGGATAAGGCTTAAACAAAGAATCTATTAATGTCTTTTAAGAAACATGCTTAAATTTTGTGGTACTTCCTTTAACTAGCCTGACATTATTTCCTTACTTCTTTGTTTTTAGTTTAGTTTTCTAAGGAAGGGTATAAGTCAGACTAGATTTTTTAAGCACTTAAGCCCATTAAAAAAAAAAGACAGCACTATTAACTTTTTTTAAAAAATTTAAAATTTTAAGTAAATAACTTAAAAGTCCACAATGTTTTATAATCTTTGGTATATCACTGCATTTGAAACTATCACTAAATGAAGCTGTTTCAACCAGAAATAGCTGGTTTGTTGCCCCACTCACATATTCTTAAAAAGTAAGAACAATGTTTCTTTTTGTAGCCAAACAATGTGGTACTTTCTACAGCATTCACTAAATAGTCAAAGTACATTGGAGAGCAGCACTAGAGCAACACTTGGAATTCATTAATCACCAGACTGTCATCCTCAAAAAAAAAAAAGCCAATATACGAAGTAGCTGAAGTATTCCCATTCTTGACTATAACAGTATTTTGTTGACTTAGAGGATAAATTCTATCATTTAAATTAGGTATGAATAAAATTTATATTTGAATTTTAATAAAAGAAACTTCAGCAATCTGTTCTCACCTTAGGATATAAATCACAGAGTTGAAAGATATGTGCAGCTTATATATTTTAATATTCTGGTAGGTATGCTTGATAACATCCATAAAAGCCATTTTTAAAATGCTCAACCACAAAGGAAATAAATATTCATTATTAAGTATCAAACATAATTAACTCTTATTCCTTCATGTAACAAAATGTCCCTAGCCAGCAAAATCCCTATTTCTGAGGACATTCTGGAGATTGCTATTTAGCATCCATAAAATTGGGATAGTGACACAAAAAACATTTTGGGGGTCTAAAATTCTGTAGGATTCATTGCCTAAGCTAAATGACAAATAGTTCAAAATTATAGAATTTTTCTTTCAATAAAAATAGCCAAGTCTCAGAGTATTAAGGACAATCCAAAGACAACAATGACAGGAAGGTATTTAACCTCTAAAGAACTGACTTTAAAATTTATTGTATTTCAGACTTTTTGTTATAATGAACATAAACAGTGACAAAACAAACTTGCAGTTTTTTCATTTAGAAACGTGGCACTTGGTATCAATTTAAAACACAAATGTATTGCTGTACCGACAACAGGACAGCGTATTCTTAGATTGTTATATAATTGTACTTTGTTATATACAAAAACTATTTTTAAAGTATCTAAATAAGCTGTCAAATTAAAGTGGCTATTAATACTCATTTCATTAAACAGATTATAAAATAATTTCTTTTGAAACACCTGGAGTCAGCACCTTTTAATAATTTGAGTTGCCCTGACCATGATATATAATTTCTCAAATACAGGTACTGTACACATTTAAGCTCAAAATTTTATGCAAGATATTCACATGGCATTAACATCAAATAGAAAGAACTAAAATTTTATATGTACAGAGCCACACAATTCTAGTAATTATTTAAACCATTTAGTAACAATTTTAACAAAAAGCCTTCTTTTAAATAAATGCCAAAAGAGCTCTTTAAAAAATCATCTATCTTATTTTACATTGAGACGTTTAGAAAATTTTACTTACTTTAGAAAAAATAAATCAATATCAGATATAGTAGCATATGTATGAGAGAAAAAGAATTTAATATGAAACAATAAAAAAGAATCATTCACTTCTCTAGATCCCATCCCAAATGGATATCATCTTATAATCATATGATTTTTTCATTACCTATAATTCTAGCAAAAAGAAACATTTTGATTCTTGACTGTGGAGGATTTTCCTTTCTAATATTTGAGATATATTTAAGAATTTTTTTTTCTAAAAGAAGAGATTTGAAAATTAGATTTGGGGTTAGAGAGGTATGTTCTAGAAATATAAATCTGTCTCATACAGATTTTATATTTATCTGAAAATTTGTTTTTAAAATTTTCATTTCTAAAAATCCAAATTATAAAATAGTCAAAAAATAATTATATAAGTATGTCCAATAGAAAAAATAAATGACATATCAATGCAACTGAACATAATGTAGATATTAAAATTGGTTATAACAATATAGAAATGTTCATGATTATCATAAAATTATAGAATGCAAATTTTTAAAACAAAGGAAACACCCTATAATCAAAAAAGTTGATTTTTTGATATGGTAACGCTTAAGGTAATTGTTCTACATTTCATGAATATATTTTAATAATTTGTAATTCTCCAAATTGCCAAAGCTCGAAATTCTTACTATTGAATTTTATTCAAGTTCTCTAAAAGGAATTCAGTTATCAGAGATATGGTTCACAGTGCAAGCTTTAAAAACAAATCCTACCCAAAATTAAAATTACTTGAAAAGAAATATAAAGAAAAATAACAAAATATATGACAAGCATTTTGAAATATATGAAAATAAATACATGAAGCATGCTTCAAGCATCAATTTGTCAGAACATTCTTACTGACTTTGAACAGATATTGCTTAACTTCAAGTGACATGTTACTCAACTGAGGAATAAACAAAACCTAGAGTTAGTCAAATAAGAAAATAGCAGCTAAAACTTGCATAATAGATATAATCCATGTGAAATAAAACCCCAGGGACAATAGTAGGGCACTTCTGATTTACAGAAGTATTGAATTAGTGATGCAGTTCGTGGCAAAAGGACATAATAAGTGAAATAACAGTCATTGACAATTGGGAGTTCAAAAGAAAAGTCAGATCTGAATCTGAAGAAGTTTAAAAAACACCTTAAAACTATTTTTGTTTGCATGCTTCTTCCTGTGATTGCACAAGATATGATGAAAATAGGACAAATTAAATTATTTCAATATCATTAAATATAAAAACTAAGCAATAATGAATTGTGTTTTGAATTGTTCTATATCTCAATTGTGACAGTGGCATTATGACTGCATGTGTTTATCAAAACTGGTAGAACTATAGGTAATTTTACCACATGCAAATTATGCATTAATTGAAAATTGTAAAGCACTGTATCAGTTTAATTGGTCACCATTTTCCTTCAGTCAAATATACATAATGGTGAATCTAAGATTTGATGTCATCCTACATTTAATGGAATACCATGTATCTAAAGACTGACTCTAGTTAAGGGCTAGAATTTCATCATTCGTGACCAGCGCTCTATATTGGGTTCCAGTTTGTCTCTCAATTTCTTGCCTCTATGATCACTTATTTTAAAATGGTATTCTGACTTCTATAAAAGTCAAAGTTACAATTTTTTAAACCCCTATGTGAAAGACAATGATGCAATCAACAAGACATAATTGAAAAAAATGGAAGACCCCAAAAAAGTATATCCAGTTAAGTATATCCAGTATATTTGTCATCAAGTTAAGACTAGGAATACATAAAGAACTTGAGCAACAGTTTGCAAAAGTTCACCAAAAAAGAAAAAAAAAAAAGTCTTCATTTATCTCCAAATTGAATGCTAGAAGCATCTACAGTTGCAATTATCAGTCTAAAGTCATAATCCTCTCCTCTGTGGTAGCATTTTTGCTGAGGTTAAGCAGTTCACATAGACTGAGATGTCAAGACCTGTTTCCTTCCATTCTGAAACTAAAATACCTATAGCATGGCTATGATTTCTCATGAGACTCTTCTTGATTAGATTCCAATTTATAGTAACCATGGCAACCCATTTCAAACTAAGGCTCTGGAAAAAAAAAAAAAAACACTCTTTTCTGACATCACAACCAGCTGAAGATATTTTAAGACTTACAGTATTTCCACCAACATCTAGCAACACAAAGAACAAAACCATTTTAATCTCTGACACTGTATTATGCAAGAAACTAGGTCAGCTAGTCAAGAACACTTGAATGCCACTTTTACACAGAAAGTTAAAATCATGGTGTATACAGGATTTTTTAATATCACCACTCTACAAAAGTATTTTAATCAATTCATTTTACAAAAATGAGTTAACTGGCCTACCATGTGCCAGGTATTTGTGATCTATGCAGTGAAGTAAGTAAGGCATGCATTGGCCCTGTCCTCCTAAGATGTTTATAAACTACTTAGTTCCTGTCTATTATTTATCAGTTTATATTCTAGAAACATTAAATTGTTAGAAAAAAATCTTCATAAAAATGTGAACCAATAGTATTTTTGTGACACTATAGAGACAACAACAGACTAATGGTTAAGTGAATGTGAATGGTTTCATACTGTTTTTCCCACGACCTTCTAAACCTCCTGTAACTCTGACAAGAGTTCACCCTTCCCTGCCTAGATTTCTCCAGATATAAAAACAAGTATCTTAGCACTCATGTCTGAGTTATCATAAAAATAAAATATATCGTAAGCCCTTGGTACAGTGCCTAGCGTATATTACAGTAAGCATTTGATAACTGTTAATTGATTCTGGTATTAAAAATTATAATGCTGATTTATTTTAATTTTGAAAACACTTTGTGAAAAGAAAGTCATTGTTGAAATAAGCATTATGCAGTTACACCTATTGTATACTAATAGAGAAATAATTTAGTTTTGTATTTATTTTCCCCGTAAGTATAACTAAATTCATTTATACAAACTCAAATAAATTAGGACTTGATTATTCACCTAAAAGATTTCACCACTGATTCTTTTAAATAACAACTTTTTTCAGTACTTAAGACCAAAAATTAAATTTCCAAATTAAAAAAATAAACTGATTTCTAAACAACTTTTCCAAAATTAGATTTTTAGAAATTGATATATACTTCTAATTATAATTCTCACAGGCCTATCATCAAATGGATGATATATGCTAAAATATTCAATAAATACATCTTCACTATATTCAGTTACTACTTTAAGTCAAGTTTTGTAAACCACAACTAAACAGAACAATATACTAATGTGAATCTATACTGTCATATGAAATCTTGGTTTAATCAACAAAGATCTCTTAGTAATGCATTTATTTTAACCACTAGATGAACAACCATGTACTCCTTGAAAGATCTCACAGTATAACCAATGGTACAAAATGTATAAAGTCAAACTGGGCATTCAAGAAGCTTCTCAGGCAAGATTTTTATCTTGATTCACGGTTGCTTTTTTAGCTAAACAGAAACAGCATTACTTTCATTATGTAACCAGCTACCATCATCCAAATGGAAAATCAGCAGTGTTGGTTATTTCTCTACCTGACTGCTGAGTTGGTGGCCCTTTCAAGCATCAACAAGTAGTAAAAAGTCATGAGCTAATTATTAAATGAAAGCATCTCTATGTCCCGTAAAATAAGAAATGAACAACAAAGTTGCAAAATAAATACAGGGCTTCCAATTTCAACTCTAATGTTTACTCTCTAACATCACAACTGAACTTATTGAGCTCCCAGAGCACCTCGAGGAATTTACAGAAAACTGTGTGTAGTCAAGCTGAAAAATTTAGCAAAATCTTTCTTATATAATCACATGAGTATAACTATTTTATGTAAATGGATAAGAGGAAAATGACCAAGAAACAAAATTTTAGGGTCTTACCAACGTGTGCATTACACGGCTATGCAAAATGGGTTTTAATCTACATTTTATAAGCCAGGGGACAGAGGCTGTGAGAATTAAGTAACTTTCTCAAGGTTACCCAATAAGAAAATGGCACATCCTTGATTCATATCCATGTCTATGTGATGAGATCAGAACAGGCACAAGGAATGATACTTTTATAAAGTTCTGGAAAATTAATCTTTACAGAAAATCCTACACACAACATATACTAAAATAATATATAATTTAAATAGATGAATCAGAATAGTAGGGTAGCAAGAATGAATTATTTTGGAGAAGCTACTTCATTTCTCATTGTCTCTGAGACACCTTTCCCCATCTGATAAATTGGGACAAAGATAGTAGTATCTCTCACACACAGTCATTATAATGATAAAATGCTATAATATTAATATATTCAACATACCTAACGTTAGACCTAGTGTCTACTAAGGTCTTAATAAACAACTGGTCGATTTTTATTACTTATTCTTACATATAAAATTAAAGAGACTTTACTTTCTGCTGGGTTATCAATTAAGAAATCTTCAAGGAAGGCATTGGGAGTATCTTTCATGCTGATGAAGTTTGACACACAGATGCTTAATAAATAGTCACTGAATAAATAAATCAACTAAAATTTTCCATATACATTTATCTCAATGTATGTATACTGATGGAGAGTAAAATAATAAGGTATTCCTTCTGCTAATCTTTCTTTTTTCTGCACAATAATTCATTGATTCGAAAGTTTTATGAGGATACAATATTTCCATAGGAAGTCCTACTTGGTTAAAGAGAAAGGGGGGAAAAGACAGAATTTCCATATATAATATAAAGAAAAAACAGGTAGATATGTACATATAAGATACCTCAATTCAGTCTTTTCTCTATTAAAAGTAAACTAACAAAGACCTGGAACCAGCCCAAATGCCCATCGATGATAGACTGGACAGGGAAAATGTGGCACATATACACCATGGAATGTTGTGCAGCCATCAAAAACGATGAGTTTGTGTCCTTTGTAGGGACATGGATGAACCTGGAAACCATCATTCTCAGCAAACTGACAAGAGCAGAAAATCAAACACCGCATGTTCTCACATTCATAGGCGGGTGTTGAACAATGAGAACACGTGGACACAGGGAGGGGAGCATCACACACTGGGGTCTGTTGGGGGGAAACAGGGGAGGGACAGTGGTGGGTGGGGAGTTGTGGAGAGATAGCATGGGGAGAAATGCCAGATATAGGTGATGGGGAGGAAGGCAGCAAATTAAACTGCCATGAGTGTACCTATGCAACAATCTTGCATGTTCTTCACATGTGCCCCAAAACCTTAAATGCAATAAAAAATAAATAAATAAAAGTAAACTATACCTCAACTTTGGGAAAAAATGTATAAATTCTCATTGTCCTCTAAACTTTCCTCCACCCTTCAAGTGCTTTTAATTACCTGTTGTCTAATTATATGCAACAAAGGAGGAGCCAAAAAGTGACGATATTTGACATAAGTGTCTCAGCATTTAACCCTCTTTCTCTTATCTATTATTCAACTCCATAGGTTAACTTACCATATTGATCCCTTGAGCATCCACAAGCTAATGAGCTAGTTTGGAGAAGGGCAGACACTGTAATCACTGTTTCTACTGTGAGCTGGTGAACTAGATTTGACCTCCATAGCAGGAAGGTGATGTCGGAAATGCATACTTTCCAAGCCAAAGCGGCTCATGCCTGTAATCCCAGCATTTTGGGAGGCAAAGGTGGACAGGTCACTTGAGGTCAGGAGTTTGAGACCAATCTGGCCAATATGGTGAAACCCATGTCGACTAAAAATACAAAAATTAGCTGGGTGTGGTGGTATACACCTGCAATCCCAGCTACTTCGGTGGCTAAGGCATGAGAATCCCTTGAGCCTGGGAGGTGGAGGTTGCAGTGAGCAGAGATCATACCACTGCACTCTAGCCTGCAGACATAGAGATGCCTTGCCTCAAAAAAAAAAAAGGGGGGGTTCACAGAATGCATGCTTTTCAAAAGCTTAAGGCAAGAGACCAAAGTGATGAAGAACACAGGCTTTGAAATCAGACAGATCTGACGTTTCCTGACTCCATCTCTTACTTAATCTCACTTAAGAAAATTGTCTAATCCTCAGTTTCCTACTCTACAAAAAGGGATAAGATGTGAACCCCTTAGGGTTGTTGCAGGAGGATGTGAAAGTGCTGCCCTAGTACTTGGTATTAAGAATATCAATAAATCATTAGGATTATGATCTATTTTTAAACAACTTTCAAACAAAGTATTACCACTATCCTAATTGGTTAAAGATCCACGGGAATTGTTTTTCCCCAAACCATGTTACTCATTCTAACACAACCTCAAGCACTCACCCAGATTCCTCTACCTGACACATACAAGAGAAGGCAAGAGGTTAGAAAAGACAACTATTTGAAAGACTCAGATTCCCCCAGTGCACCCTTCTTTGCAAAAGTAAAATTTCTTAGACCACGAAAATCCTGATTATGGACAAAACAATTTTTGAAAACCCAGTATGGACAAAACAATGTGAGCGAGTGCTACTGTAGGTAAAAAGAGAAATCTTGCACTAAGAAGTTTATAATTTTGTGAAAAAACAAGCTTGTACACAAACACATAGACGACAAAAGGTAATATATACTCTGATAGAGTTAAAGTGTCATGAAAGAAAAAGGGAAGAAGAAATGCATCTGGTTTGAGGATCTGTAAAAGCTTCAAGGAGAAGGTGGAATTTGGAAGTGGGTCTTGAAAAATGTGTGGATTCCTCTGAGCAGTGAGCTGAGCCAGTAGAATTCCACACTGAAGAAACAGTAGGCAAAGGCAAGGAGGTGTGAAACTCCCCAGAAGCTACAGTTGGCAATCCAAGTCAGAAAAGAATGTGGGTGGAAGGACAGTGTGAGAGATAAGGCCAGACAGGAAAGTTAAGACCAGGCACCCTGCATTCTCAATGCCTTCTACAGAATCTGGCCTTGACTGTACAGACAGCAAAGACTTATGGGAAGAGAAGAAAATCTTGACAGAAATTGACCCATAGTTTGGAAATAACCCGGTAGCATATTAAGTTTTAAACAAATTAAAGCTGAGGGCAAGAAGAGGTTATCAAAATAGCCCATGCCTAAACTAGAAATTGATTTTTAAAGGATAACATATTGTAAGAATCCACAGAATTTGGCAATTTATAATCCTTATAAAAATGTGTATCTTTCATTCAGGATAAAGGTCAATGGTTAGCTTAGTAGGACTAAGACAAGAGGGACTTATCAACATGCATGGCCAACAGTTAAAAGAACCCCAAGAGCTGCTAAGTGGAGCTTCAATATTAGTTACAAGGGGTTATCTACACTCTACTAAACAGGTATCATGTGGTAGATGAAACACAACAGCCAAGGTCTCAAGGCACTTTGTGGCATGTGTAGAAGTCAGGATGGGATTTAGCCAAGGTTCCCAGTGAATCTTTCTGATTGATAGCAGGTTTACAGCTGGTTATGGAGGCCACAGAACTCAGGATCCAGGTCCCAAGAGGAAAAGGTTAGGAAAAGATTAGGAAAGCCAGCCAGGGAGTCAGAACCAAGCTCTATGAACTGAAGTTAAGGGCAGGACTCCAATGAGGTATACAAAAACATCCATAGGCTCGGTAGGAAACACTATAGAATCTGGCACATGAATGATGAAAACTCACTGAATAGCAGTGTTGCCGGTAGCAAGAATAACTCACAGCCACTGCCACTTGTGGAAGAGGATTTGTCGCATTAACCAACCAGCTTTCGAACTAAAATTGGGATGTGTGAATGTGAACTTGTAACATGAAAGCTTTCCTGAACTTCTAACTTAAATTCCCTTATCTGAGTGCAATGGTATATACTTTAAAAAAAAAAAAAAAAAAAAAAAAAAAAAAAAAAAAAAAAAAAAAAAAAAAAACAAAAAAAAAAAAAAAAAAAAAAAAGAAGAAGAAGAAGAACATGGACTTAGAACAGTGGCGATAAAAATACTGCTTATCTAAAAACAAGACAAATATTAAAACAAAAAGTCTCTTCAGCCAACCACAATATCTAGAGAACTTGCACAGTTTCACCTGTAGCCTCAACTGCCCTGCCAAGCCTGTACGTTCTCCTTGTGCTAGATTACTCCTCAAACTCCAACATTTACGCATCACTTAGAACATCTCTTCCTTGACTGGCTTGGCAACTCACATTACAACCTTCATTGTCACTGTAAGACCCCAGTGGCCTCAGGCAGAACTAATCACTGAATGAGTTCCTACAGCATATTCTACATACCTCTCCTGGGATAGGATCTACCGGTTCCTCAAGATCAGTGCAAGAGTTCCCTCTTCCACAGCCATGCATGCTTGCCTTTATTACTGGCCTTGCCGTAGGTAATATCATATCGCTGAGCTATTTTTTACCTCCCAATTATGAACTGCTGATGGGCCACATCTAAATGCTGGTCATCCTTTTAAGTCTAGTTTCTCACACAAAGTAATTTATCGATACATTGAATAAGTTATATCATTTAATTTTTCCAATTTCTCAATCACAAATAGGGCTTTTTCTTTACTAAATGAAGATATCAATCCTTATACCACTTGCATATTCTAGTTGACAGATTTTGTTTAAAACTAGAGAAGTATGACAGAAGTGATTTATTTTGTGCAATGTAACAGTGGAGCACTAATAAATTAATCCTACATATATCCTTAACACAAATTTTTAGTTTTCAATGATAGCACACCATTGTCTGCCCACTTAAAAGGTACCAACTGTGAACAAGGCTGAAAGTGTTTATCTTCATCATCCCATACCAAGAATTCTATGTCCTTTTGGGCATCACTAATTATATAGAGCCCATCAAAACCTGCAACACCCGTTACTTTCTAGACCTTTCCTTCTATTTGCCTAGGCACCATACTCTAATACTCATATTGTACACTACTTCAGCTCTCACTTATTAAGAAGCACCCTGATAGCACTAATAGCTACTAAGTATCTATATCCTTTGCTTACAGTACAGATTATTCCTATTACAGCCCATATTACAAAAGAAGATGCTGAGATTTAGGCATATAAAAACATAATCCAAATTACAATGCTATCAAGGGGTAAAGTGGGATTTTATTTGATATTACTCCAAAGAGCCAGTGGTTCTCAACCTTTCCCATGATCAGAACCATCTGGAGGGCTTATTATAGAGATGGCTGGAATCTGCCCACAGACTTTCTAATTAAATACATCCAGAGTGAGTCTCTGAGAATATGGTTTTGTTGTTATTTTTCTGTTTTGTTTGTTTTTTTGAGATAGAGTCTTACCCTGTTGCCCAGGCTGAAGTGCAGTAGCACGGTCTCAGCTCACTGCTATTTCTGCCTCCCAGGTTCGAGCTATTCTCCTGCCTCAGCCTTCCTAGTAGCTGGGATTACAGGTGTGTGCTGCACACCCAGCTAATTTTTATACTTTTAGTAGAGTTAGGGTTTCATCGTGTTGGCTGGTCTTGAACTCCTGACCTCAAGTGATTTGTCTACCTTGGCCTCCCAAGGTGCTTGAATGACAGGCGTGAGCCACCACGCCTGGCCTGAGAATGTTTCTATCAGGTTTCCAGTTGATACTGACGCTACGGATTAGGGACCACACTTCAAGAACCATGTCACAATACCATAGTATGATTTAGTTACATTATATTACATTATGATACCATAAGTTACTTAGTTGAAGACATCTGGTTAATACAGTAGCCCTCAAGATAACTTGCTCTTAACAGAGGGAACCCAAGAGAAAATATCTTCCCAATGATAAAATGTGTCCTGTAATAGGGAGGTGAGACATCAGGGGAAGACAATAGTGCTGGGAGAAGTTCCTGAATGGAAAAATGCAACAAATATATATGGAAATTGAATGCAACTAATCAATTCTCATTCCCAATTCTAAATGCTATTTGGAAAAACAAATACTTGAAAACAGACGAGAGAATTTTGAAAAATAGTGACCATATGACTTACCCTACCAGAACATTAAAACATACCATAAACACACCTCAAGTAAAAGACTGATAGAAATGCAGAAAAATCAGTGGAGCAGAATGGAATGCCTGATACCAAACACATGAATAAAAACAGATTTCAAGGTCAGCCATGGTTGCTCATGCCTGTAATCCTAGCACTTTGGGAGACTGAGGTGGGCAAGTTGCCGAGCTCAGGAGTTCGAGACCAGCCTGGGCAACATGGTAAGATCCCATCTCTACTAAAAATACAAAAATTAGCCAGGCATGGTGGTGCACACCTGCAGTTCCAGCTACTCGGGAGGCTGATGCACGAGAATTGCTTGACCCAGAAGGCATGGTTTGCAGTAAGCTAAGATCATGACACTGCACTCCAACCTGGGTGACAGAACAAGAGTCTGTCTAAAAAAAAAAACCATATCAAATATTATAAAGGTGCTATTTTGAGTCAGCAGGAAAAGATTAATTGTCCAACAGGTAGTGTTGAAGCAGTTACTTTTTAATTTAGATGCTGTCTCATAACAAAAAAGAATATACTTATTTCTGTCATATATATATACATATATGTATATATATTGAAATGGGGTCTTGCTCTTCACTCAGGCTAAAGTACAGTGGTGCAATCACAGTTCACTGCAGCCTTGACCTCCTGGGCTCAAGCGATCCTCCCAACCTTAGTCTACTAAGCAGCTGAGACTATAGGTGCATGCCGCT
>NW_016107325.1:9112471-9146087 GCF_001604975.1 Cebus imitator
TTTTTTTAAGACAGAGTCTCACTCTGTTGCCCAGGGTGGAGTGCAATGGCTTCATCTTATCTAACTGCAACCTCTGCCTCCCAGGTTAAAGCAATTCTCGTGTCTCAGCCTCCTGAGTAGCTGGCATTACAAGCACCTGCCACCAACCCGGCTTATTATTTTTATTTTTATTTTTTTTTTATTTTTAGTAAAGATGGGGTTTTGCCATGTTGGCCAGGCTGGTCTCAAACTCCTGACCTCAGGTGATCCACCCACTTGGCCTCCCAAAGTGCTGGGATAATAGGCGTGAGCCACGTGCCTGGCCACAACTGGATATTTTAACTTCATGAACTCTAAAATGTTTCTCTATTCAGAACAGTTAGTTGGAGTGAACAAAATGCTGTTACTGTCTTCCCCCACCACCACTCACCACCCCCCACACATACATATGCTTTTTTTTTTTTTTTTTTTTTGAGACAAAGCCTAGGCTAGCATGCAGTGGAAGAATCACACCTCACTTCAGCCTTTACCTCTCAGGCTAAATTGATCCTTCTACTTCAGCCCCCTAAGTAGCTGGGATTACAAGAAAATGTCACCACATCTGTTTAATTTTCTGTATTTGTTATAGATTTGGGGTTTTGCCATGTTGCCTAGGTCTGGAAATTCTGGGTTTAAGTGATCTGCCCACCTAGGCCTCCCAAAGTACTGGGATTATAGGATGGTCACCACACCAGTCCTGCTGTTATTTTCATAAAATTTACAAATACTGCCAGGAAGCAATAATACTTTACAAATCTTTAAAATTACCTAGTTCTCTGAAATCATGAGATAGTAATGTATTCATCCCGCTCAGCTAGCTTCAGTAAGAATGTCTGCATTTATCAGAAAACACACAATTTCCAAGCGTAAGCACACTCTTGCATGATCACACCTTCTTGCTCCATGACTTCAAGGTTCTCACCAATTTTCAGCAGTTTATGAGCAGTGGTAACCTGGTTAGGATTCCTTAAATAAGAAAAAGTGCAACTCTCTGCTTTATGATTAAATTAATAATCTGCCTTGCTTCAGAAATGTCATGGTCAATTTTTAATTAGATGAGTATCCATGTGGAAATGAATGTGACCTGACATGAAGATGGCGCCGCAAAGCTCAGTGAAAGAACACCTTCAAACAGATGCCCTCATACTCTCCACATCCAAGGGAATTCGTGCTGTCAAGAGAACTAACCTCGTCAAAAACACAGAAAGAAAATGCATAACCTATTCAAGATATATATTATCAACTACCTTTCACATTGTTTATAATGCAAAGGGAATCTTTCTAGTTTAAGATGTAGAACTTATGCAACCACTAGGAGACCCCATAAGTGAGTGTTTCTAGTCTGTGTACAAGAGATAAAACTCAAGCCATAGATATGGGAGGAACAAAATTAAAACTATCTTCTTACACAAGAGGACTCTCTTACAGACTCAAAAACAAGGCCTTTTCATTAGGAACCATTGCCAACAATAAAGTTAGGTAAAGAACTGTTTGGCTGGTTGATTATTTTATTTCCTACAGGAAAAGGCAGTTATTATAATATACACATTGTGTGTTCACTATCTCTGCATCTTACTGGGTAGAAACTTTTCTAATGATTAAGGGCTGGAAAACCTGCTTATCGAGAATCACATTCCATGAATTAATAAGTTACAAAACTACCTAATTTATATTTGGAAAACAATTATCCTAAACCAAGTATCAACTACTAACTTACTAAATAGAAACTGAGAGTGGGGAGCTTAAACCAGTCTGTGAACTTTTCCTATGGCTGATGTCCAAAAGCATTAATAACTTAGCTACAGACATTTAATCACTAAATGAAAATCATGATCCATGAGGTTTACCACTTTGTCAGTATTTCATGTTTCTACATATAAATGCTTCCAATTAATATCCATGAGCCTATGGAATGAGTAAGTTATCCTCAATTTCAGATGGAAAACAAAAACAAAAACACAGATGCAAAGATGTTTATTTGTCCAAAATCTCATAACTGATCAATGTCTGAGCCAAGATTCAACCACAGCTCTCCTTAAAATGACACACCGGTGTCCCCTCGACTATTCTCAGGGTCTCCTAATTGTCACTTCACATAAGAAGTCACACATTTAAAGCAACAAAGGTGACTGCTAGAGTCTGGTCAGATGAAGCATAGCCTCCACTGTTGTCTGATGTCAAACTGGCGGCTCTGCCCCTGTGTCTGCTGAGCTGGGGGCCCTGGAAGCCCCAGGCAGGGAAGGGATCGACCAAAGCCAACCACCTCTTGCTGCATCAGCAATAGTCCGCATATGCCCCCTGTGTTGTTGGATATTTGCTTTAGGAATTTTCCCTCTGGCATCTCACCATCTCACTGGCCCTTGCAATCAACTGCCCCTTAGGAAGGTAGTATTCTCCAAGTCTTGCCATTAATTATCTCAAGCTGAAAAAGGCAGTTTTGAAACCTAGTTCCAGGCAAGAGAAGTCAAAGTTAACTTCCCAAAATCTAATGAGATGAACTAATCTCAGGAAAAATTTCAATATGGGTTTAGAGAAGGTATATACACGTTTACATGTTCCATAGTCATGTAAGTTTTCTGAAAAGATTATTATTACTATATTATTATTATTTTGGAGACAGAGTCTCACTCTGTTGCCCAGGGTGGACTGCAGTGGTACAATCTCGGATTACTTGCAACCTCCACCTCCTGGGTTCCAGCAATTCTTGTGCCTCAGCCTCCCGAGTAGCTGAGATTACAGGCATATACCACTGAGCCTGGCTAATTTTTGTATTTTTAGGAGAGATGGAGTTTTGCCATGTTGGCCAGGCTAGTGAAAAGTTTTATTAAGATATCTTATAAGCCAAATATAATTTCATCCAAAGAACAACAGCGACAATAAAAATTGAAGCTGCATAGTAAGTGGCATTTCAGAGATTTGGACTTTCCTTATTTTAAAACAGTGAAAGTGTTGTTTACATTGCCTTGAAGGTTGTTCAAAGATATCTATTTTTAATAGGATTCAATCATGTTTTCATTCCAAGCAGTTATTTTATTCCATAAGTATAATTTCTATGTACTGTATAGTAATATTTTCAATACAATTGGCCGCTTATGCCCAGCAGTGTCTGACACATTATTTATTTAACAAATACTTATCGAAAATCAACAAACTGTTGATTCAAGACTTCTTTTGTTGTTATTAGAATGGGTTATAGATTAAATGACTTCAAACCAAATCCCATACAACAAATCTAAGTTTAACTCTCCCTGTTAAATCAATACCTGTCCACAGGCCCAATTTCTTCACCCTTCAAGAAGACTGAAAATTTCCAAACCTCTTACTCTCTCCTTCACCACAGCAAAGATTAATAACCAGTATTCCTCATGTGCCCAGGCTTCTCCAGTACAGTCCGGGAACCACCCAGGCTATACTTAAATAAATGCATACCTCTGAACCAAGTGTGTAATTACACAAGCAGACACCTAACTTACCAACCCATTCTCATAGATGACTTCTTGTATTTTCCACTGAGAACATCTCTTCTCTGTCATTTCTATCCCATGATGGCCAATCACAGGGGATCTTATATATGTTGTACAGATTTCTCAAAACTTTGTGATGGCTTCTGCAGTTTCTAGTTGTGTAACGATCTCTGGGATTGGTTTCCTCACTGCAGCAGGCTTTGTAAACTTTCAGATCTGGAATCACTTTCACCCAAACAGAAAACTCATACCCTTTCACATTTAATGATTTCATTGGAAACTGCAGAAATGTTCAGCAGGTGAAAGGTTGAAAAAAAAAAATGCAGACACACACATACACACAGGGTTTGCTATATAACTATTTCAAAACACATTTTTAAAATGAATTTTAAATAACTGAAACATATAATCCTGAAGAAAAAGGAATCCATAAATAGTAGGTAGTTAAAAACCTAAATGCTTATTAAAAATTCTAGAAGGATGCAATCTATCCATAGCATTATCTAAAATATATCTGAAAAAAATGATTTCAATATATTTATTTCTGATAAATAAATTGGGAAAATGTTACTTATTAAGTTTCCATTTTGAAAGCCCATTATGCATGTTCACATATTAAAATCTCTGGAAAAGCCTTGAGAGAAGAAAACAGTTTTAACTTTTTAAAACCTACACTTTCCCAAAGTTATGTGACCATGGGAGTTGTTTTTACAGAAAGCGGGTTAAATTATAAATCAGAATACACTGTAAAAAAAAAGGCTAAAATATAAGTCAATTGTGTTATAATCTCTAGGTGACATGCGAAATTATTTTTATTTACAGATTCCCATTGCTTTCAAACATTCTGTGACAAGCATGTTAATTTGGTAATTGGAAAAAAAATATTAAAAATGCAAAGAAAAAGTGTTCAGCCCCATTTAAGATCACTTCTGCTATTACTTATCCTACTGCCTTTATCACTAAACAAGGCTACAAGTTGTCAGAAAGCAATGTGATCAAGCAAACAGATTTCAAAAGATATCTCGATTCTGGGCTCACATCTACCACTGCCTAACCACCAGACCCCAGACAAGTTATACCTTAAGCTGCAGTTTCCTCTTTTGTACAGTTGGGTAACATCTATACATACTGGATGTGGGTTGGATGTGACCACTAAATATAGCAATGTGTTATACATTTAGCACAGCACCTGGTGAATCATCATTCAATAAATGCTCATTACCTGTGTGACCAGTCGTGCAAGCCATTGGCCACTGTTCTTAAATTACTGTGACCTTGATACTTCTAATTAGTGGAAATTTGAATGAATTTATAAATATTCATTCAATCTCTAAGCAATTAAGTCTCCATATTATTTTACATACTACCTTGTGAAACATATTTATTAAAAGGTAAATTTACCTTTTAATAACTTTCCAAGTGCAGAGTTTTTGCATAGGTATAATTTATTCTATCTGAAAGTTTCCATGAAGTTTACTTAGAAAAAAATAGATCTTAATTATGTTGAGATTTTGATAGCAGCCAATTGTATTGAAAATATTGCTGTAGATCAAAATCACTTTTCTCTTACATCAAAACTTAACCTGCAAGGGAATTTTTTAAAAATTACAACAAAAAGCAAATCCATAAAAAAATACAAATCAATCAATAAATCTATTTGACTGTATTTACTCCATTAAAAGTTATTCAAGGGTGTGTGAGGTTAATTTTCAGACTATGCTATCATGATACCACCAGAGGTGAAAGAGTTACAGCTTTAAACAACCTGAAACAAATGCCACCCACTCTTACCCCTGTACTAAGTGATGTAGTGGCAGTCATCCTGAGAGATGGAGGAGTCAGGACTTACAGATCCCTCTTGCTCTTACCAATAACTGAAGCCAGCTTCTTGACAGTTTTACAGCATTTCTGGTACAGTATAATACCCCAATTTCTTGTGTACAGAAGGTAGAAAATCTGATTTTAATCCATGTGTAAAATAAATCTTCAATATATGATAACCTATGATTAGAATGGGTGTCTCAAGTTCCTAACTCCTCTTGAGTAATGATGCTAGTTCATGACTTTACAATAGAAAATTTTCAGTCATTGCATATCAGTATTAACAAAATCAAAGAAATGCAGTAAGAGTTACTTTCATCTTACATAAGAGAAAAGTGAAATATTAAGAGGGAAGGCAACTCCCAGAATGGTGAAGTGAGGAAACAATGAGAATTACAATCACCTTGGTAGCATATTCCTAATCTCAGAGGGGGCATTTTTCTCCTCTAAAAGGGCATGTGATTTTCATTAAGATTAGTACACATTTTGCATTCAATGTGCCAAAAACAAGTTCACTGCATCTGGCACAAGAAGTTTCACCACAGGCTTATGAACTTTCTAACCAACTTCATCCTCCACTTCCTGGGAGAGGCAAATGAGAACAGGGAGTGTACTGGCCTTCTCTGGTTGCAAAATAGTACAATAATGATGCCCATGTCACAGTCAACTGTTTTCAAACAATGTAGATAATATTTAAGATTTCACAAATATAAACTAAATGCCTGGCATATACTGGTATTATTTTCACACTTTCATTGTGTATTACTATCCTCTTCCACAAAGGAATAAACTGTGGCTCAGGGAGGGGAAATAAAGTGCCTAAAGCCAGCAAGGGGTTTAGCACAGATTGAGGTCCAGGTCCCATCTCCAGGCTCACTCTACAGTAGCTGCCTGCCAAGTGCTATCTGACTTCCGGCTGGACCAGTTTTATTTGAAACCAAAACTAACGCTGTTAAATGCCAGAGTGCCAAGTGCACTGGCTCATTGCATCAGACAACTGTAAAGCAGCCTGCAGGATTAAATGTAGAGTATTAGGCTTACTTAAAATGTTTTATGGAATACTGGATCACATTAAATAATCATTTCTTTCCTTTTTTTTTTTTTTTTTTTTTTTTTGAGACAGAGTCTCACTCTGTCACCCAGGCTAGAGTGCAGTGGCATGATTTCCACTCACTGCAACCTCCACCTCCTGGGTTCAAGGGATTCTCACTCCTCACCTCTGGAGTAGCTGGGATTACAGGCATGCATTACTATGTCTGCCTAACTTTTTTGTATTTTGAGTAGAGACTGGGTTTCACCATGTTGGCCAGGATGGTCTCAAACTTCTGACCTCAAGAGATCCACCCACCTCGGCCTCCCAAAGTTCTGGGATTGCAGGCATAAGCCATCGTGCCCAGCCCATTTCTTTAAGGTTTTTTTCATAATAAATTCTGGCTTAGAATTTCAGCTTTTTTGGGAATAATGTAAAATGCAGATTTGCTGCCAAAAACATTTTTTTTAAAAAAAAGAACAAATCTGATTTCTACCATATTTGCAGTTTTGTAACCATTTTGAAGAGTAACACCCAAAAAACACTGGGAAGAACAAATACTCATACTTGTTTTTCTTTCCAATGTGCCCACATGATGATTGCATTTCCTGCATTTATGAGATTTCTAAATTGTCATCTTTTCTTTCATGAGCTAGAAGAAAACACCCTTCATTATTTGGTCTTATTCTTCAGCCCATTATTGTTCACATCAAGAGAATAATGTCTTCTACCAACTGAAGTCTGGAATCAAAACAGAAAGGCTGTTGACAATTTAGATTTCAGGGTATTGACACAAATAAGTATGAATTCTTATGCACTAATTAGTCACACAATTAATGACTATTTCACTCTCAATACATACAACCTATTCTATAAATTAAATAGTACTCTGCTGTAATTACTCAACTGGAAAAATTTAGGTTGTAAATAATAATATACCCCTATGTCTTTTTAAACAACCTTGCCCATGATGGACAAAGCTTTTGTCTTCTCCAGATATAAAATGAAAACATTATTCAGAATTTTCACTTACATAGTACTGTTAATGTAATGTATATTTCTTTCAAAAATACTATGGCAGGGAATAATGCTAAATGAGAAGCTCAAAACAAGAATGGAATTTTATAATAGAGTATTGAGAGGTATAAAACAGTAATTTTAATGGTGTGGCATTTAATGTTGTCTTAGTAACAATTTATTGGTTAATGGCTATAAAAATGAATATTAAATACTTGGTTTGATACAGTGCATAACTGAACTCCTACCATTCCAATGGACAAGTAATTTGTCTCCATCTCCAACACTCACTTTTTTTCTTGAGTTCATACAAACTCAAGTACCACCTATCCAATAACTAATCATTTCTAGGTATATGCTGGAAATCATATTAAACACGGCAAGTTACAAAAAAGAAGCAATAAAGAATATGGCCTTTTCCTTTTAAGGTTTCACAACTAATTGTAAACTGCATAAAGGTTATTCAAATGACAACTCAATAGCAAAGAGTGAGTGAGGGGAATAAACCTAAACATTCATCAATAGGAGACTGGTTATATAAATTAAAATTCATCCCTGCAAGGATATAACACATAACTAGAAAAAAATAAAGCTCTTTATATAATAAAATGCAATAATTACGTAGATTGTTAAGTAAAAAAGCAATGTATGAAGCAGCACACTCACTGTGTATAAAAAAGGAAGAAACTGTATACATACAAACGCTTGCTCATGAATACAAGGAGATATACTAACTGCATGGTAGCCACCAGACACATGAGGCTCTTCAGCAACTGAGATGTGACTAGTGTGACTAAGAAACTGACATTTTAATAGAATTAATTTATAGTTGTGACGGTATAAAATATTTCTCCAATAAAGACAACTTTATTGTTACTAAAGACTTAGAATCATATAATCATGTGTCATGTAATATGTTGCTTACATTCATTTTTTTAATGTGTCTCCTAAAAAAATTAAAATTGAATTTGTGGCTTCTATTTCCATTGGACAGTGCTAGTTTGGATGCCACCAGGATTTGAAGGAACTAATAACACTGACTGCCTCTGGGAAGGAAATGGGTGACAGGAACCAAGGTACTAGAAGGAGATGTCTCACCGTTTTGTCATTTTTCTCTTTTGCTCTTTGTGACATTGTAATATACTGCCCATTAGAAAAATAATGAATAAATAACATGACCCATAAATACCACTGTAAAAAAACTGTCATTGACACAACCATCAATTTAATTTTGGATGAAATATTTTCCCCCACAATCAGATATGGTACTTTTGAAGGGGTTATGTATAGCCTTTGGCAGAAAACACTTCATAATAACCTAAGATCACAGAAGTGTTCCACAAACAGTACCAGAGTTACAAAGTGAATACAAGTGATCAAAGCCCTCAAACTGCTTGTTTAGTGGCGACAGAGTCCAGCATTAACACAGCTGCCTCTTCTTCTATCATCAGGAATGGTTCTGCTTTTATTTTCCCATTAACTGAATACATTTTGCCTGTTTTCTTCTTTCATCTTCAACCACATCCCCAGACAAAAACATCATTATTCTTACATTTCCATTTAGCAAAGCATGTATCTACTTAGCTAACCAAAGAAGCAAAAAATAAAATAAAACTCTTCCCTTGAAGAGAATCCCATGAAATTTATTATTTTTCCATCAAGCAGTAGTGTAAATACATAAGCAGATCACACAGGGCCAAGAGAAAAGAAGGAAATATGTATCACATACACAACCAAAAAACACAATACATTTAAATATAAACGAAAAATCAAATCGTATATGAACATGGCATTACCCTAAGTCTCCCAGATTTTCCCCTTTTATATTGAATATAAATACTTAATTTTTTTTCTTTGAGATAGCCAATTATAGAGCTTCAGATGCATATAACAATGAAAACTATTTGATTAGCAGTGTCAAATTTAAGAAGCTGGCTGGTTCTCTAAGGTTTAATAATAAAAACATCTCCCTTCTCAAATCCTAAATGGTCTCCTTTTCTTGTACTCCTTCTACTTCCATGAGAATGTCTTACATAGGTCCATATTGGTGTGACACAGGTCCACCTTCTGAAAAAATGAGAGTCCTAGGGCCATGGTGATAACGGGTACAAAGCCATCCACAATGGCTCAGCACCTGAGTGGCAACTAAGCTGAGACTGAGAAGAGTTCCTTAGTAAAACAAGTATTAAAAAATGATGACCATGGCATTAAATCATTTCACTATACTACTCATTCCCTGCTTCCTAAACTGTATCTCTTGGTGCCCCAAGACTATTCCTTTAATACCATTGGTATTTGTGACACCTTTGTGTTCAAACCCTTCCATATATCTATGGGATTCCAGAAACCTGGTCTCTACCTTGCCTAAGCTTTACAGTAATATACAGAAACTGTAATTGTCCCAAATCCAAGACATTCAAATCCCCCATTGCTGTCAACAAAAAAGCATGAATTTGGGTTATCAAAAATTATGGCTAATATTCAAAATCCTCAGATAATTCCTAGAACTGCTACTGATTGAAACATACATTACCTTACTGTCCTAAATGATACACAAAAAATGAAAATCTCAAAGTGTTGTACCTCACACATACATATAAATCTTGAATTTGATTAGAAAGCTCTAAAAAAAATCTAAATAAATTTAAGGTTAAACTACTTATAACCATGAAATTAAATTAGTGTTGGAAATATGTTTCTAGATTTCACAAAGATACCAGCACAAACTTCAGGACTAAATTTTCTTAGCATCATCCAAGAGTGAATGTCCTACATATTTCCATATACAATCACAAATGTAATGTGTGAATTACTCTTGAACATTGTTCATTTCAGACCAGACTGTATTTCAAAATGATGTATAATAAAGTGGAGTAAACTACAAGGTGGAATAGATTCTAGATGCCAAATTCATCCCACTTCAAATGTGAGAGGAAAAATGAGTATATGTCCTCTTTTCAGGTTACTAGCATTAAATATTTTCATTCAATCAAAGTCACATTTCACTTTTCCAAAGGTAATTATAGGTAATAATCACAATAAAGCTTACCCACTTTCAGAGAAAGAGGAAACTTAAAAGACTGATATCATAGGATTACAAACATCTAACATTTTAACATTTAAAATTTTATTTTATCTTAGGCAGGGCACAGTGGATCATGCATGTAATCCCAGCAACTTGGGGAGCCGAGGCAGGTGAATCACCTGAGGTCAGGAGTTTGAGACCGGCCTGGCCAATATGGTGAAACATTGTTTCTACTAAAAATGCAAAAATTAGCCAGGCATGGTGGCACGCGCCTGTAGTCCCAGCTACTGGGAAGGCTGAGGCAGGAGAATTGCTTGAACCCAAAGGCAGAGGTTGCAGTGAGCTGAGATCATGCCACTGCACTCCAGCCTGGGCAACAGAGTGAGACTGTCTCAAAAAATAATAAAAATAAAAATAAATTTTATTTTAACATTTAAAATTTTATAGAAATTTTCTAGTAGAGATCATTTAAATTTATCTGGTAGAAATCATTTAAATTTTATTTAAATTTTAAATAAAATTCAAACGTTCTTTTCACCTGCTGATGTTTTCTTCTACCACTTTCAGCTTTGCTCTCCTGAACCACAGAAAAAATGTTTTTTTTTGCTGTAAGTTAAAGCACACAGCTTGTAGGAGCAAGAGACAGGAAGAACACACTCCTACAGTGTGGTAGGATAGTTTGCTCAGGAGTTTGCCACCAGTAACTGAATCATGGACACCTAAGAATATTGGGAGCCGCCACAGATCAGGAAATACAGATATTGTCCTATAAGACAGTGACCCTGTCTCTCTCCTATTTCTATTAAAGTTGTGATACAGCACGTAACTATAAGTCATAAAAAAAAAAAGAAAGAGTTGCTCCACCCTAGGACACTTCCATTTTGTGTGTAACTCACATTCATCTTAGCACAAAGGAGAAAATAAGTTCAATGACTCCTGTAATTATCTTGATTACGGTTAACTGGCCTAGAAACTATACCCATCCAATCAGGTTTGGGAATGGCAGGATAGTAGTTAGTCATTTCATGTTTAGCAGCTCAATTTCCTGTTTTTCTAGCACATCTTGATCAACACACAAATGTAGCAGCAGTTAAAACTTTGGCTTCAGCCACCACTACTCCCCTTGGGCTCATCTAATACTTCCTCACTTCCATTTCTCAGAAATAGTATGTGTGCATGTGCATGAAAGCAGATTCGAGAGAAGGGATCCTCAAGGGCTATTGATAAATGTCTCACCTAGATTTGGGCATCTTAACGCTACTTCCTTACAAATATATGTTGTTGTAATTACAGAAGCTATGATGTAAGGCTTTACTTTAGGCTATAAAGTAAAATGGTATGTTTAATTTTTAATATCACACCAGAATGCCTCCCAATTACTTGGTGTTAATCCCTCAAATTAATCACACTGAGAAACAACATAATTTTTCTAATGATTAATATCACTTTAAAGACATATTCTGATGCCTTAGCATTCAATCCTATTTAAAGTCAACCTACACACATTTTAAAAAATCATATTTTATAAGTACAACCATATTTTGAGTCCAAATTACTATAACTCAGCTTCTTATTCAACCACATTTCAGAGGCTTGCTTCTGAAACACTTTGGCTATTTTTAAGCATATAGCATTTTTATACTATTATGTACAAAGGAATTTTCTACAAGTCTGAGGTCATTATAAAAGAAAACCTCTGTCCTATTAAGCCATACTTTAAAAAATAATAATTGTTTATATTAAAAGCTCTGATTTCAATTGTAGAATTAAAAACTACAAATAGTATCGTGGTTCATGCCGGTAATCCCAGCACTTTAGGAAGCTGAGGCAAGAGGATCTCTTGAGGCCAGGAGTTTGAGACCAACCTGGACAACATGGCAAAATCCCATCTCTACAAAAACACAAAAATTAGCTGGGCGTGGTGACACATGCCTGTAATCTCAGCTACTCAGGAGGCTGAGGTGAGAGGATCACTTGAGCCCAAGAGGCAGAGGTTGTAATGAGCTGAGATTGTGCCCCTGCACTCCAGCCTGGGACACACAGCAAAACCTTGTCACAAAAATAAATAAATAAATAAATAGATAGATACAAGCTACAAATAGAACTAAGTTTTCAACTCTGTATGAGTTGAGCTTAACAGACCATCTTTCCTGCCTTTACATTCTTTGCTGTCTTCATACTGAGATGATAATTCCAATTAAAGCACTTTGCCAAAATGCTCCAAAATTCAACTCCAAAGACTTCTTACATCTAAAGTCAACAGTTTTAAAATATTTAAATTTATAAACAGCACAGTGAACTTAAATTATATGAAGTAAATTACCCATGCTCACTCTATCATTTTTCTAAAGACTAGCCAAACTTTGAGAATCTTTTCCAAGGGATTCATTCCTCAGATATGAAGTTTGTATGCAAAACTACAGACATTTGGCCTTTTATAAATAGTCATGGGAAACTTCTTTCTCCCATACTTTTAGTTTGTTTTTACTGTAGCAGATGGGAGAAAAAAATCAGCAAAGTCATTAAAAAAAAAAAGTCTCAAAACTACTATGATACTAATGTTAGAACACCAAAAGCTTGAGTATATGAAATATCTTGAAAACAACAATAAAAACACTTGCTGGAAATTATAAAGTCAGTTTGAGTTTTAGACTCAAAAAAAACTAGACAGGAGCTTCTTCCACCTTTGGTCCATTTCCTCCTAGGCACAGTTGTTTCTAAATATCTTATTAATCATATCAGTCATTTTTTTCTAACGTTTCTCTAGCATAGAAGTCTGGAAGTCTCTTTAAAATATATTCTAGTATCTTATAAATGTTAAAATTCTAAAATGTTTACCAACAGCCAAGTCTAGTCTTCATTTGAAAAAGAAATAAATCACCAATCTCCATTCTGCAAAATCCCATAGTATAAGATATATTTTACTCCATACAGATAATAATTTTGTTTTGACTGACATTTTAGTTCATACTTAGAAGTCTCCTGCACTCAATAAAATTTAATTAAACAATTACTACTTTATTTACTGATCTTATAAGTTAGGCCAGTGGGTTAACAATAAGTTAGAGCCAGAGGGCAAATATTTTTAGCTTTGCAGCCTGTATGGTCTTTATCTGGAATACTCAACTATAATGAGAAAGCAGTTGGATGACAATATGCCAATGAGCATGGGTGACTGTTAGCCAATAAAACTCTTTATAAATACAGGTGGAGGATAACAGATTAATATCCAGAATATATAGAGAATTAAAACAAAGACTGAAAAACAGACAAAGGACTTGAGCAGACACTTCTCCAATGATGATTTATAAATGGCCAATGAAAAGGTACTCAAAATTACTACACATTCGGGAAACAAGAATCAAGCATGCAATGAGATGCTACCTCACACCCCACAGGATAGCTGCTATGGGAAAGGGGGGCACTATAACAAAACAGTTGGTGAACAGAAATTGGAACCTTGTTTACTGTTGGTGAGAATATAAAATGGTAAAACCACTGGGGAAAAAAAAAAAACAAAAAAAACAGTATGGCAGTTTCTCAAATAAATAAATAAATAAATAAAATTGCTACATGATCCAGCCTATTTCTACCAACATACCCAAAAGAACTGAAAGCAGCATCTTCAATAGGTATTTGTACACCCATGTTCATAGCAGCAGCACTATTCACAATAGGTAAAATGCAAAAGCAACCCAAATACCCACTGATGGATGAATGGATAAGCAAAATGTGGTCCATACATGCAACGGAATATTATTCAGCTATAAAAAGAAATAAATTACTGATACACACTGAAACATGTATGAACCTTGAGGACATTATGTTATGTGAAATAAGCCAGTCAAAAAAGACAGACTTTGATTTCACTTGTAAGAGGTACCTAGAGTAATCAAAATCATAGAGACAAAGTAGAATGGTGGTTGCCAGGGGCTGAAGAAAGTGAAAAGGGGAAGTTATTGTTTAATGGGTACAGAGTTTCAGTTTTGCCAGATGGAAGGAATTATAAAGATGGGTGGTAGTGATGGTTCAACAAAATGAATGTGCTTAACACCACTGAACTATGCAGTTAAAAATGGTTAGGACTGTAAATTTTATGCTATGCATATTTTACCACAGTTAAAAAAAAAATGGAGAAAAAGGGGATAAAAAACAGGTGGAGGGCTGTTTTGACTTTTAGGACATAGTTTGTTGGACCATAGTTTGCTGACCCATAAGCTAGGCTGTTGCATTTTAAATTCTAAGCATAAATATAATGTTCTTAAGCCAGTAAAGAAGTGCCATTTGTACACTAACATCATGTTCGTTTTATTCCTACAGATACATATAATTTCTGGAGTGAAGCTCTTAAGATTAGAAGCCTATTTCCCAGTGCCTAGAAAAATATGTTTTATATAAAGTAAGGGTTCATGAGTTTTTGACTGATTAAAAGTAGTTGTCTTAATAAGGTGACACTTGGCATTTATTATTATATAAGCACATCTGGCATTTCAGTAAAAATGGAAGGTCATAATATTGATATTCAATATCCTCTAATTCATGTAGAGATAATTTGATTTTAAAGGAGAAGTATATCATTGTTTTAATAATTTCATTTTTCTTATTCAGTAATCAAAAATCCTATTTTTGAAATATTGTTATAAATTTAATAGCTGCCTAATACCAAAAATAAGTATAGACTTTGTCATATAATGAAAGAAAACTGCCAGTTTACTATGAGTTAAATTACATCATACCAAACATAGGAATATGTTACACATTACTTTGAAGACATAATCCAAATACTGAATCTCCTTTTAAATACTAGACATTTTTATATGCATTGAAATTCATAGGGCTTAAATATAAAATATAAACATGAATCAAGATAATGCATTTATAAGGCCACTTTAAATAAAAATTTTTTTTGCCATTCAGTATAATCCACGGTAGCAAACATAGCCCTATGAAATGCATAGGTTTGCAATCAGAGCTGGTTTCTAATACTCTTCCATTCCTTAGAGTTGTGTGGCCTTCAATGTGTTAATTAAGCTCTCTGATCCTCAGTTTTATTAACTATAAAATGAAGTTAATATATTTATTCAAAACCAAGTGGCAAAAACATTAAAAATAATATTGTAAAGAATCTAAATGGAATCTTTCAAAAGGCTAAAGTTACAACTTGATTCCCTACAAATGATTAATAACAGCCTCTATTCTCTTTCTGGCATCAGCTCCATGTCAGCTGTTGATATCTACTTAATTAATTATTCTCAAATCTGATCACACATTACAATCATTTGAGGAGCATTTTAAATCTAGCCATGTCCTGGTCCCAGACCAAGAGAGTTAAAATCAGAATGGGTGGGGGTGTGAGAGCCCAAGAATTAGTGTGAAAGTACCCCAGATGACTCTCATGTTGAAACCTCAGAGAAGTAACTCAAGTTCTAAGTATCGAAGAGCTCAGTTCATACAATCAGTGAAACTTTAGAACCAATAACGCTCCCCAACAAAAGCTTAAGAAAGCAGCTGTTAAATCACTCTTTAGTTTTTCGTATGCCTTCAATTAACTCCATAGCTCCAAAGCTACAAAACGATAAAGAGAGCTTTTGTCCCCCATGTACCTTCCTGAAAATTTGCTTCAAAATCAAAACATTAAGATCCCTCAGGGCAAGGTCAACTAAGCTTTTAACATTTAAATTTCGAAGAATTTTTTTTTTTTTTTAAGCATATCTGGCAAGGAAATAACACAAGTACTAGCAGCTCCAAAGTTAAGCACCCAGGTTGATGTCAGCAGTCGTGTTGCTTTTTCTAAGTGATTAATGTCACTTTACTAGGTACTAACACAGAAAACTTAATTTGGCTATCACTCTATTCTCCAATGCAGCATATCAATTTTCCAACCAGTGTCTCCAACAGTGTTGCTCTCTGCAAAATAAAAACTGCAAACCAACCCAGGATTTCCACTTCATAGAAACAAATATAAAAATGACTTATCAGTTTACATCTAGATCACTACGCAAGTTAAACCAGTCAACTTTCACATACATATGAAATCATATATATATGAATTAGGAGTATATATGCATTTATATGTATAGTATACATAAAATATGTAAATATATATCATATATGAATGTACATATTACATATTAATGTATATATAAAATTGCATGCAAACTTTTTTCTCAAAGAAAAACTGAAACTGTTGTGACTCAATGTGTCTTTTGCTATCTAAACTTTTAGGTGCCAAAAACAAGCCCATAAGATATAGAACAATGTATCTCATAACAAATGCCATAAGCAAGCCCATAAGATACAGAACAACAAATACGAAGTGAATATTTTTGCATGATATTAAGAAAGGGATCTAAAGCTGGGCACAGTGACTTGTGACTGTAGTCCCAGCTACTCAGGAGGCTAAGGTGGGAGGATCACCTGGGCCCAAGAGGTCAAGGTCAGCCTGGGCAACATAGCAAGGCTCTGCCCTGGCTCAAATGAAAGGGGTGTAATCTAGACTGGTAAGGGATTAAAGCAGTACAATGGAGGCCAAGATGAAAGACAAAGATGACCACGGGACCAGACCCTTTGAAGGCAGGGACTTCACCAGCACAGACCCTAAGGCAGGCACTATTTCTGTGCACTGTTGCTTCCACTGGGGAAAAAAAAAAAAGGCACTCAACCCATATAATTCAAAATATGGTAGAACGCTAAACATGAGTTAAATGCGTGAAGGCACCAAAAAAACTTCAAACTGTTCTTTTTGATGTTACAATTATTATTTAGAATGTTTCAAAGAAAAAGCAGCAGCTGAGAGGCCATAAAACAATTTATTTTTCCTAAAATAGTCATTCCTCAAATGGGCTAATTTATCATAGAATTAATGCAAGTGAGGATAAGAACATCAACTACCTTTTTCCTGAAATGTATTCAAATATTACAGAGTTAATGGTTAAATATAGGTTATCCTTTAAAATATAGATTTCTATATCATACCATGGTCAAGAAAAGATTAAAAGCAATTAACAAAATGAACTAGACACCTGGAGTTTTTCTTCTGGTTTTACTACTAATTTGCTGGGACTGCAATCCAGTCACTTAGTGTCTCTGACCTTCAGATTCTCATTTATAAAATACAAACAATTAAACTTGGTGCTATGTTAAAATGACATGTTACAACAATGTAAAATTTGGAAAATTACAGAGCAATTCTTTCCAACGGTAATATCCAAGGATAAAGACTCAACTAGGTCTCCTTGTCTATTAAAATAATGAGTTCTGATATAATTAGTCCATTTTATAGCAAGAAATTTACCTCCAAAACTTAACAATTATAACATATTAAGATTGCTGCCTGCCACCTCTCACATACTCTTCTCTCAGGTATTTTTCACTCAATTTAAACCTTTTTTTTTTAAATGTTCTGGGTTTTTAAGAAAGAATAGAAGCAATAATGAATATTAAGTATTCAACAACTCATATGACAGGCACTCAGAATATGCCAAAGGACAAGCTAGGCAAGTGGAAGAAGACAAATGAAGTAGAGAGGTAATTTTTTAATGTTAATATTTTTCAGGTAGTGATAACTTCTCTGTTTTAGATAAGATATTGACACTTTTTTTTTTCAGATGCCCCTACTTAAATTGAAAATGAGAGGGCAAAAGTCCTTTACAAATATTTGACAAATTAGATAAAGCACTTTTGTACATTCTTTTAAAGCGAAGAACTTATCAGTTTAACCTTTAAATTCTCAAAAGTGGCTGGGTGCACTGGCTCACACTGGTAATCCCAACACTTTGGGAGGCCAAGATGAGGGGATTGCTTGACGCCAGGGATTTTAAATCAGCTAGGGAACACAGCAAGACCTCATCTCTACATTAAAATACAATATCAAGAGTAACATCTGAAGGCTCTTACTATAGTCATCCTTGCCACTAAAAGTGTTCTTCCATTTCTTCAACACAGAGCCATCTGACCTCACCAATTTATTTAAAAGTCCCCAGTGACTTCTGAACACCCATGGGTGTATTTTGTGAAAGCAGGTATGTTTTTCTTTCTTTTTTAAAGTACCTTAACCTAATCCATTTCCAAATCTGATTTAATTATATCTTATATTGCAATCGGAAATCTGTCTCATCATCAATTCACATAATTCTGCAGCTCCACTTAGAAACCTTGCTTTTATGCTCAATATCTTTCTAGCAATATATTTCTTTACTCATCCTAACGTGAGAACGTATGGAAGGATATATGATAATATTTAAACAATGAAAAACCTGGGGAAAGAAAAATGAAAGTCAAAAGCAAGAGGACTATTTGGAGAGGAGAAAGCTAATTGGAGCAAAATTAAAGAATTAATTCATATACTACATGTTTCCTCTATGTAAAAATTATACTAAATATCTTTTAGATTAGTCATGTTGCTTTGAGACTTTTCCATGTTTCCTCTAGACAACTGCCAACGTTCGAATAGTCTCTGATGAATACACATGCTGTGACTTGCTTCTAAGGAAACGCCTGTCGTGTTCCAGGGAAAAATGACTTCTACACTCTTAAATCAGGAAAACTGTACAAGTCTCATTCATTAGTGACAACGTCGATTTTTCCTTAACGTTTCTATTTCTGGAATGCTCATATTCTCATTAGGGCATTTCTGCGTTCAGATAAAGAAAATAAACTATGTTGGGAGAACACTTGGGAAAAAAAAAGGTGTACTACATCAAAGGGATTTCCCACTTCAGAAGTTCAACTAGCATCCAAGTTACTCCTGAACTATTTCCCAAGACCAAGGTTATTTTAGGGTTTTCTTCATCTCTTGCAGAACTACCTGTTCCCATTACTGTTTACTCAAATGCTTAGCAAGGTGACTATTCGCATATCTGGCAGGAAGACCTGCTTCATTTAACATTAACTCACCATGTGACAGCCCCTTCCCCTCCAATCTCTTCTCAAACATGTGAGGATAAAAAGAAAAGTAGAGTTGTTTGCAATCTGATTTGCGCTTGGTTTTGGCACCAGCAATTGGCCACAGGCACACACACCCCCAATCAGAGGCGCGCACCCCGCTCGCTCCCGGAACTGTCATGCGGGCTGACAGCTGGCACACCTTCCCGTCGCCCTCCACCCGCTTGCAGAAAGCCCACTCCTTACAGTCACGTTGACACTGCTCACCTGCCTGGGCCTCAGCCCATGGCCAAGGAAACTTTTGCCCTCTTCCCAGGAGCTCACTTACAGGTATCGTCCACCGCTCCTCTAGAGCCCAAACAAGGGGCCCTTTGTTACAGTTTTTGCTCCCGGACTCCTCATCCAATTCCTGGCATTCAGCCGGCCTTCAGCAATCCCGGGCAGCCCCGGTAGGAAGGCAACCAAAAATCAGCCCTCCGCCCGGGTGGCCTCCAAGAAGGCCGGGAGGAAGCAGCCTCCCCGGCCTCGTGGAGGGCGGCCAGTGAGTCAGGCCGCCGGCAGGGCAGACAGTTGCCAGGCAGGTGAAACTGCCGAGGCCTCGCGTTCTCGCCGTCCTCGCCCTCCCCGGTGAGCGGCGGCGCGGCCCTCTGTGCTTACCCGGCTGGGGTGGCGAGCGGCGTGGGCGCCGCCGGGGCGTCCTGCGGGAGCTGGGTTCGGCCGTCCATCGCCCTGCGGGGCGTTGCGCGGGCTCCAGCTCCGAGGCGGCGCGTCACTGCTGGAGTGGAAGAGGCCGGCGGGTCAGGGCGGGACGCGCGCCTTCCCGAGGCCGGAGCGGGGCTGGCTGAGCGTCAAGAGCCCGCCCGAGCAGCCCCAGCCCCGGCCGGCCCGCCTCCCGGGTGCGCTTCCACCTGCGGGCCCCGGCTCCCAACCCGCGGGTGCCGCCGCCGTCGCCGCAAGGTCTAGCGAGCGCCCAGAGTACGGCGGAGGAGGAGGTGGCGCTGCAGCCCCCGCCCCGTGGGGTTTACTGAGTAGCCATTTGGCGCCTCTCGGGGAGGGAGCGGAGCTGCCCCGGCTGGAAGAGGAGGAGGAGCGGGCCGGGCGCTTGGGCACCGCCGCCACGCCGTCAGCGCACTCCCGGGCTCCTCCGGCCGAGTTTGCACAAACAAAACGCCCTGGGAAAACTTTTCCCGAAGAGAAGTTGGGAGGGCTGATCTCTCTTTTTCCCACCCAAGTCTCCTACGTTCTTTTCCGAAGGAGACAGTAGGTCTCCTGTTCTCCCTCCCGGCTTCCTCTCCTACTGTTCCCTCCCCCGGGCCGCACGCCGGCAGCTCGGCTCTCAAGCCGGGACTTGAATGGAGAAGCGGCAGCCTCTGCGAGGCTCAGCCCAGCGCGGGCCGGGCCGACTCAGCGCCTCCCCTGCCCGGCGGGCGGGGTGCGGGCGCTCGCTGGGCGCTGGGGGCCTCGCTGGAGCCCGCTCGCTCACTCACCCTGCCCCATTTCCCTGCCCGGAGTCCGGGAGCTCGCCGCCGCCTCTGCCGCACGGTTGTCCAAAAGCGGGGACGAGCTTGGCGGCATCGAAGCGAGGGAAGCAGCGAGCCGGAGAGAGGACCGGGGCGGGGGTGGGCCGGGAGCGAGTTGGAATTTCCTTCCCCCAGGGCTTCGGGGTTTGGGGTCCGGCTGGGGAAGCTGAACTGAAAGGAAGCTCCCATGCGAGGTGTTCCCATTCCCACCGCTAGGGCTGCGCTTCGGGAAGGCTGGTGCGCCCGAGCAGGACAGGTGGGGAGGAAGGGAAGTTACCTGCCTGGCCAGGACCCGAGGGGAGGATTGGGGCCTCCGCGGAATGCGGACAGAAACTCGCAGAGTGGGGCCTGCCGCTTGCCCTCCCTACAGTCTGACCTTCGACGTCCAGGATTGTGTGTGTGTGTGTGTATTTTTCTTAGCTTGTATTTTTAACTTGACCTCTAAGGTTGCCATTCTTTTAAAAGTGCACCTGTGACACAGATCTTTCCAATTGGTGGCAGGTTTAAGCTTGCCCTGTCTTCAGAGGCATTTTTTGTAAAAGCCTATAACAGTTGTGACATGAAAACTGGTCAACAGTATGTCTGATGACAGTCTGTAAGAATTAAGTGATAGATTTTATTCAATTATTGGAAGTTTTACAAGCGTAAAGGAATCATACACAGCTGTGTGCTTGTTTGTTCGTTTTAGTGTCCACGTGCATGCCCTTTAGATGATTCTTTACACCTGACAGACAGGTATTAGGTAGAAGTTACTGCGGCTTTTTGCCATTTTAAAAGTAATGACAAAACCACAATCACGTTGGTACAACCGTAATATATTTGCATATTTTATATTTTTCATAAGTGCCAATTGTTTTAAGGTGCAAGCCATTCTAGTGGATCCAAAATGTGTTTTCAGAAAATAATGTGACATTAAGAAATTAACTTAAAATTACAGTTTTAAAAACAGATATTTGGATTAAACTGATGGAGAAATCTTACATGAAGGAACACCCTGAAGGAGACCTCTGCTGTAGTGCTGACATCAAGTAATAAACCTGTGTTAGCCACTGATAGAGCAACACTGGCAGATATTAAAATTAAATAGATATTAATACTCCTTTAGTTGTTTATCCATTGCAGCAACAACAACAAAAAAGATTGCTGAACTAAATGCCTAGCAATGTACTATTTGTCTATCATAGGCAGGCATTAGTATTTATTTCTTCCAGTGCATTCATTATGCAGTCCTTTCAGTGTATCTTTGCATATGAAAAGAAAAAAACACTTGACTCATTTGGATTACAATACTGGAACCATATTAGAAAAAGTTGCTTTTAGAGAGCTTAACTAATAGTAATGCAATTTATTTAAATACCCCTGGATTTTAGTCTTTAAATAATAACTCTGGCTAAACAATTTCATGAATCATTTATGCTTCTGAATGTGAAGCTGTGCAAGCTTTTACAGTTGCTTGCAACAAATATTGAGTAACAGTGAAACTACTTTAAAGTCATATCTTTCAATCACAAGACAAGATTAAATCTTTAATTAGTTTCACCCTTAATTTATGACATACCAGTAACGTTATGGACCCTAATACTAGTGAGATTAGGCTAATCTTAATCATAAAACATTTTCATAACATTTCATAACCTCTGAAGGCATTTTCACTGCTCACCACTTTTTGCTGTCCTCCTCCTGGTCCTAGGGAGGATTAAATGCTCCACCCCACAGAAATTAGATATGGTCCTGTGACTTTGGTAAGTGGAAAAGTGAGCAGATAAGAAATGCCTTATTTTCTGGTGAAATTACTTATGCCAGTGTTTGTGTCTCTATGTTTTCTTCCTTTGCTGCCACAAACATGAAAGCATGTATTAAAATGAAGGTGACACAAGACTGAAGCTTCTTGGAATGCTAAACTATTACCCAGAGCACAGCTGCCCTGGAGAGTCCAGGACCTACAACAGAATCCACATAAGCAAGAAGTAAGCTACGTTGGGCAAAACCACTAAAGAGCACCACCAAGCTTGGTGGTCTTCACATATGGTACTAAACTATCCTCATTGTAGCCAGTGATTAGCAAAATAGTAATCACAGTTGCTATAATTTTTTTTTCTTTTTTTCTTTTTTTTTTTTTTTTTTTTTTTTTTTTTTTTGAGACAGCCTTGCTCTTGTCACCCAGGCTGGAGTGCAATGTGGGGCAATCTCGGCTCACTGCAACCTCTGCCTCCCGGGTTCAAGAGATTCTCCTGCCTCAGCTTCCCAAGTAGCTGGGATTACAGGCGCCCACCACCATGTCCTGTAATTTTGGTATTTTTAGCAGAGGCAAGGTTTCACCATGTTGGCCAGGCTGGTCTTGAACTCCCGACATCAGATGATCCGCCTGCCTTGGCCTCCCAAAGTGTTGGGATTACAAGTGTAAGCCACCGGGCCTGACAGCTATAAATCTTTTTACATAACAGGAGAAAACTGCAGTTTTCCAATCTTTCTAGTTATGCAGAGCTGTTTCAAAATTGCCCACTTTTCCAAGATTTTGCTCAATTTCCCCGTTTGGGAATCTCCCACTCTCTTCACCACTCAGCCAATCATTTTAAGTGGCTAAGCTTAGGTATTATCTCCTCAGGAAGACTACCCTGATTGCGAGACAGAAGTAGCCCTTCCTTTTCTTGGCCCCCAGTAGGTTCTGTTAGGTAGAGAAAAACCTTGTGACACTTTGTTTCAGTTATTCAGTCATTCATTTACACAATGGCAGAGTTGAAGGGTTATATTTATTATATTATATTTTTTGAGACAGAGTCTCGCTCCTTCGCCCAGGCTGGAGTGCAATGGCGCGATCTCGGTGCACTTCAACCTCCGCCTCCGAGTTCAAGCGATTCTCCTGCCTCAGCCTCCCTAGTAGCTGGGATTACAGGTGTGCACCACCACACCTGGCCAATTTTTTGTATTTTAATAGAGACGGGGTTTCACCCATGCTGACCAGCCTGGTCTTAAACTCCTGACCTGGTGATCCTCCCGCCTCAGCCTCCCAGAGTGCTGGGATTACAGGCGTAAACCACCGCACCAGGCCTTTTTGTAAAGGACCACATCTTATCCTTTGTCTCCTGAAAGAATACCCAGAACACAGGAGACTCTCCACCAATACGTGTGCACTGAATAAAGGAATGAAGAAAACCTTCAGGACTTCCCTTTTCAGAAGAATCCTAAAGGGGACTTGAGTCGGGGAAAGACTTCAACTCAAAGGGGCTGGTAGGCCACTTTAAATAGAAAAGATGGAAGGTGAGTTTGCCTACTAGGGAGAGAAGACTTATTCTCCACATGGTTGGTTACTTGATGGGGTTAGTATCAAAACGGGTAGAATAAAGCTAAATGAAGGTCTACTTAGCTATGCATCTCTTTGAATGATAATCTAGGTTTCAGAATCCTGCTGGATAGTTAAGAAATGGAAAGGAGGTTTACATGCTTAATAAATACTTATGTGCTTATGTAAAAAGCAGACAGCCATGTTAAAGTGAACCACTCATGGAAAAACAGAATTAGGGTTTGTCTGAAGTTTTTGTAAACTATATGGAACATTGAAAACATTTTTAAATGCTTATTTTAAGTACATTTTTATTCCACTGTAAGTGCCACTTGAAAAGCTTTATTTAAAACTGAAAAATTACACTTCAAATGTGGTTAATATCCTTCTATGCATTTCACCTTTGCACATTACAACCTAAAAGAAGTGTTTATGTCTTCTTAGATGGTATACACATGTGTGTTGGCAGCTTCACAGAACAAGATCAGGTTTGTTGCATTGTGATTTTAATAAACGTCTTATTTCAGACTTTGTATTTCATAGAAGCTGCCCAATCTCAGACAAACTTTTTTCTGTTATTTATGCGTAAGACTTTGTTGATGAAAATGGAGCTGAAAGTTAGAATTGTGGCTTTATTCTCAATTCAGTAATATATGCATAATAGTTATCCTTTCATCTTTGTGTAGTGCTTTCATAATTTACAGAGTATTCCTACATGTATTAACACATAGAAAGTGTTGTTAGAATTTGATGTTCCCTATATAAATGTTTCATGGGAGCTTTATCCCAAAATACCAAAAACATTTTCTTTGGCTGTCAGGAATGCTGGGCCAGGTTTTGTGATTAGTCACTACTGTCTTTATGTTTATTATTGTTATATCTTCTTTTCCCTTCTCTCCTATTCCAATTTATAATCTTATTTAATGCCTTTTTTCAAACTGACCAAGAATTAATAGGTAAGAATAAATAAATTCAACAGATATGTTTGTTGAAATATCACAGTTTCCTCAACATAGCAATGTCTGCTTAGGAAAAAAAAAATTTTTTTTTTAAATTTTGGCTGGGCATGGTGTCTTATGCCTGTAATCCCAGCACTTTGAGAGGCCGAGGCAGGGAATCACCAGAGGTCAAGAGTTTGAGGCCAGCCTGGGCAACATGGTGAAACCCCATCTCTACTAAAAATTCAAAAAAAACAAATTATTCAGGCATGGTGGCAGGTGCCTGTAATCCCAGCTACTCAGGAAGCTGAGGCAGAAGAATTGCTTAAATCTGGGAGGCAAAGGTTGCAGTGAGCCGAGATCATGCCACTGCACTCCTGTCTGGGTGATAGAGTGAGACTCTGTCTCAAAAAAACCAAAAACAAAAAAATTTGATTTTGTTTCATTGAGGCCTCTCTTCTTCTTTGCACTGAAGTTAGAAATATACAAAGTAAAATATGAAAAATTCTTAACTCTTAAATGATTAAATGTTGGCTTTACTGTCCAATGTATGCAATTATAATAAAAACTGACAGAAGTAGATTTCTCTATTGAAACTGTAAATAATTGTTAAACATTTTAAAGTCAAATATAATAGCTAAAGTCTGTACTGTTTATGTGGTTTTCAATAACCATAGTAATTGTAGATATTTTAACTCTTGTCAGATCTATTCTAATATGTGAATTAAATGACATACTCAAATGAAGTGGTAATACAGTTATTCATACTTTCAAGTTTCATGCATGGTCCCCCCTTTAAGTATTATAGATAACAAATAGTTTTTGTAGACTAATTGAGTGTGGGAGATATTTTTTAGCCAGTTATGTTGTTTAACGTTTGAAATAAAAGTCATATTTGGCTAATTTATTCCTAAAATGTAAATAAATCCCTCTTTTTCCTGTATAAGGTTTAATATTTACTTTAATATCCAAGTTTGAAGAAAATAGATACAATACTATTTTTAAAGGGAAAATATGAATTACACTCTTCGTGATCCTATATTTGGAATTACAGTTATTATGTTATACCTTTTCTCTTCTGGAGGGTCATTTACAACCAAGCCTTCTAGGAATTGAAAGAACCGAAATAGATGTGCTTTGTTGTCAATTTTAATGAGTTTTTAAACTCATCAGCTTTTTATATTTTGAAACATGAAAAATCACTGAACATTTTTTAAAATAGAACTTCCAAGGAGATTATATGTTCATGAATTAAATTTGTTTTAATAAAAGGAGTGTTTTATTGGATATCTGCTATACCAAGCTTTGGGCTAGGGAAACAAAGATCACAAGATATTGCTTCTGCCCTTGTGGGACTCATGGACCACTGGGCTCATCAGCACTATTTTTGTGACTGTCAATCAACTTAAAATCTAAAGGAAATTGGTCAATAATCAGTGTAGGGCCTTTTACCCCTCTCCCGAAAGATAAACAATTTTCAGTCCTAAGTATTAGAAGAAATGCCTGAATTAGTATGCTATCTCTTAAAATGGTGCTATATTTCTATATTATCATATTTAGTGCTAAGAAGAAATTATTAATATGCACACATTCCAGAATAGAGGTGAGGCCTGGAAAAACGTGCACGGGCATGCAGACATGTGATTTAGTGCTATGAGCATGAAAGAGGGCAGGGTTTTCAGTGCCCTTTCAAATTTCAAAGTTCAGATTCTCCTCTATCAACACAAAGTTAACTAAAATCTACCTTCTCATTTCTGGGTTTAAGATATCCTTTGGCCAAATACATTTCTGTTTCTGGATTCTGCAATTCTGTTGGCAGTAATTTTCTTACTCATTGGAAGTAGATAAACTCTTATCACATTAAAGTATCAGCTTTATTAATTAAAATTTAAATTTTAATTAATAAATTTAAAATTCAAATACCATTCAAATATGGGTGTTTCTTTAAAAGAAAAACAGGATAAGGACCAAAAAAAAAGTCAATTTTTATCTATTTTATATGATATGATTAACTAAATCTTGATATTTAGGTTTTTTAGTTACTTATTCAATTCTAGCTATAACTGGAAGCTGCATTTCTCCCTTTCCGTCTTAAAGAGCTTCCTAAAGCCTTAACTGCTTGTCAGTTCCCATGTATTTCAAAATGTACAACTTTGAGTCAACTAGCCACTGATTTGTCTTTGGCATAAAACCTAACAAGTCTCAGCATATTTCATCCTGGCAGGGCTCCTTGCTCCCTCCTGTGCCTTTTCTCCTGGGAGGCTGAATGTGTGTGCGGTTAACTAAGTACCACCGTGGTTAAGAGCTCAGGCTGTGGAGCCAGACAGGTTTGACTTTACATCCCTGGATTTGACTCTTACTATCTGGATGACATTAGGAAATTTACTGTTCCTGGCAAAGGGTAAGTGTCCAGTGAAGGTAATGGAGAGCCTTATTAAACAAATGTTACAAATGGGAGCCAGCTGTGTCTCTATAAGCCTATACCTGTAAAGCATAAATTGTCCTCCTCCAAGCTGAGAGCTGTCTTCTTGCTCTATAATAACCTTGGGTAAATCACTTAACTGTGGTATCTTCAATTTCCTTATTTCTATAATGAATCTATAAATATTCTGTGATCTCTGCATTTTCTCACCATCTATGTTGAATAATCAAGTTCATTGTGTTAAAAACTATTGAATTCATATATATGGACTATTAATAACAAGATGTCACATGCAACCCCTTGCAAAGCACTCTCACTTATTGAATCTAGTTTAAACCACTTAAGGGCTTACAGAGATAGACACTCATATCACCATTTCACTGTTCTGGAAACTGAAGCAAAGTAGCAAAGTAGCAAAACTAGGATCAAAAGTTGTTTCTTCTGGTTTTTATTTTGCAGTAGCATTACAGTTACCTTGTTGGAATCATAGCAGATTTAAAAAGGTATCCCAGAACAAATAAATATTATTGTGTAAGCAGATGCTGAATATATTTTCCTATCTATCTCCAAAGTCTAGGCCAGCTTCAGAGGTACTGCTTACCTGAACCTGACTTGTCCCAAAGGAAACACTTCATTCTGGGGAGAGTTTAAGGTTGTAGACATGTTCAGTTTCATTTAAGGAATATGAAGACCGGGGAGGCAAAACATAGAGGAGAAAAATTAAGAGATGGTCAGAAATTCAGATGCATTCTGTAATGAGCACCCTTGACCATACGAAGAAAAAAGACACTATAAAAATGTGATGTCATGTTATCGTTAGTCCATGTTCTACTGTGGGACCAACCAAGACATTGAAAACTGTACAGAACAGGATGAAGTTGAATCGGATCATTCTGTACTCCTAACAAGGTCCACCCCATGGAGATTTGCAGCAGAATTAATGACATTGAATATTTTCCTCTACTAACAACAACACAAATCTGGAAAAATCAAAGGCAGCCTGACATGGAAAATAACACAAAATGAACATTTGGATTACAAATAGTATGATGAGAAGAGCACACTGCCAAAAGTCTACCTACTATGTTGAAATTACTGTTTCTAGCACATATAAGGCAGAATTTTTTAATGTTTTAAACATTCATTATTGGCTACTTTAACTATTCTTCCTTGGTAACTGGTAGAAATAGAAAAATGACAGAAAAGCAGAAAAGTGATAGAAAAGCAGAAAAGAATAGCATAACTTATTAGATATATGTAAGTGTGTGAGTTTTGGGGTTTTTTTTTGTTTGGCTCATCTAGTAAGTTGGGAAAATAATAGCTATTCCATAAGATTGTTGAGAAAATTTAATGAGATAATACAGTTAACAGACTTAGCTGAGCTTCTAGAATATACTCAGGCATCACTGGCATACAAGTATGAGTCTGCAATTAGCAAGGTAATGAGAAGAGTGTTTCAGATCTCTGACTGAAGTATTTTCTCCTAGGCTTACAATATTTATCAGCCATCACAATGCAAGTATGTAGCAAGATAAGCTTACTTAAATAAGGTGATTTTCTGTTTGATGTATTTTTATATGATTGCATATTTACAAGAGCCACAGTGTATATTTCAGGGATAGTGATATATATTTTCTCAGTCTTTACAATTTTCTGTTGTAATAAATAAATAGAGTGCATAATTTTGATCAGCAAATAATAAATATTTTCAGAGATCTAGGCATGTACTAAGTAAATAAGTAATTATTTTTGGAATGGAAAAAGGAAATGAGATTAAGATGTTTTTCTGACCATGTTAAAGGAAAACATGTCATTTTTTCTTTTTACTTTTTTTTTAAATACCCAGACTTCAAGGTGACCATATCATTTTTAACTTCCCAATCTCCTACCACATGGGGACTATTTGTGATAATCAGTGACCTTTTACATGGAATGCTACTAAAATACAGTTTTACATCTGGCAAATATAAGACTCCTTTCTTCTCTACATAGTTTGATTTAAATGAAGTATTGCCTCATCACTCCAGGTGTGATTCTTACGTATGTTATAAATTAGGCAGTCTGTCAATATCATAGACGACGCTGAGCTGTGGTTAACACTATTTCAACACCCAAGAACTTTCTTCCAGTCCTTGATGAAATATATCACTTAAAGAAAAAAAAGTGCTAGTATATAAACCAGCCTGAGGTACAGGAAGGCAAACAGAGATGTCCCTTATCTGCTTCCTGGTATCTGAGGCAGGGGCTCTCAGGGTGACCTGAGCTCATTATGGCTCAAAGCTCTTTAGTGTCTTCAGTCCTTTTTGAGTAAATTTCTTTTTCATTCTAATTTAACTATTTCATATAAGTTTCCAAAATTATCCACATTAAGTTGATAATATCCTTTGTTTTAATCTTAAAAAGCTGTAATTATGTTGCATTTTTTAATTCTAAATCCATTTTATTTCTCTCTTTTTTAAAATTCTTAACAGTCTTGTCTGAGGTATGCCGATTTTATAAGACCTTTTTCATAACCTATTTTTGGCTTTTCATTTCCACTGTGTGTTTATTTTTAAATTTAAAAAATGCAATGTGTTGCTCTTCCTGTAGTCCCTATGGAAAAATCAAGTAGGTTTTAGAAGACAATTTATCAGGCTGGTTATAGAGATGAGACCTGTCCTGTGTAGGAAGCTGGAACAAGATGCCTTGAAATCTATTTTTGAAAGTTGTGTTATTTAGCAAAAGCAGTAGTTGTAGCTAATTTCAAATTATACCTTTTCATATAAAAGTGTTCCTTAAATATATGAAATAAAAATCTTAAAATTCTATAAAAGAAATTTTACTAAGAATTTAAACCACAATATATAATACCTTCCAGCAAGCCATAAAGAGAAAAATCTCTTACCAACGTTATAGTAATAATATGTTAGATATTTATTATATTTACTTATGAGGTACTAAGGAGTACTATATATTTTAAAGATGCAGTTAATTCTTGCTACATTGCAAGACAGCAAGGAAGCATAATTATTTTTATTTTATTTATTTTTTGAGACAGGATCTCACTCTGCTGCCCATGCTGGAGTGCAGTGATACAATTACAGCTTACTGCAGCCTCAACCTCCTTGGGCTCAGGTGATCCTTTCTCCTCAGCCTCCTGAGTAGCTGGGACTACAGGTGTGAACCACTTCACCTGGCTAATTTTTGTATTTTATTGTAGAGAGGGATTCTCACAATATTGCCCAGGCTGGTTTCCAAATCCTGGGCTCAAGTGATCTTCCTGCCTTGGCCTCCTAAAGTGCTGGGATTACAGGTGTGAGCCAGTGGACCTGACCTTTATTTTTATTTTAAAGATGAGTAAAATGCAGCTGAATTGTATGACAAAATAGAAAATTCAGAGGGACAACACCTTTTTCTTTTAACAAAGAGGCTATTCCAGAGCAGAAATTGCTATTACCTGATTGGTTTTTCAAAAGAAATCAATGATTTGTTGTGACCATAACAGCAGTAACTCAAAGAAAAAGGAGTGTAGCTAAACCTTTAGTTGGTTTTTCTGTGTTAAAATCTTTTGTGAGAGTGGCAGAAACAAGGTTGGATCAGGGAGGCTGAACTGGAAAAGGCTTGGTTGGTATTCAAACCCAACAACTTCTTTGTGGTTGAGAAAGGTTTGAGGAAAATATGAAACATTGAGAATCTTCCACAATAACGTTTTAATGAATTCAACAACTCTGAAAATATCATTTATGGATAAGGCGTGTTGAGTGTAAAATTGTGAAGATGTAATTTATTTGTAACAGATATTTGTATGCATATGTTTTATATGTGCATGTGCATCAGTGGTTGAATTGGTGGCCAGAGGAAATGATAATAATAAGATAATTGTAAAACGACTGTATTAGTCTGTTTTCACATTGCTATAAATAACTACCTGAGACTGAGTTATTTATTTAGAAAATAGGTTTAATTAACTCATATTTCTGCATGGCTGGGGAGATCTAAGGAAACTCACAATCATGGCAGAAGCTGAACGGGAAGCCAGGCACGTCTTACATGGCAGCAGGAAAGAGAGAGAGCAAGTGGGGATGTGCCAGATGTTTAAACCATCAGATCACGTGATAACTCACTCCATGTCATGGGAAGTGCATGGGGAAAATCTACCCCCATGATCCAGTAACCTCCCATCAGGTCCCTCCCCTGACACACAGGGATTACAATTCCAAGTGAGGTTTGGGTCTAGGCTCATACCACCCTGAAAGTGGCTGATCTCGTCTGATCTCAGAACCTAAGCAGGTCAGGCCTGGTTAGTACTTGGATGAGAGATTTGGGTGATGACATACAGCCAAACCACATCAACCAGATAACCCAGAGCACAGAGAATATTGTGGCGAGGCAGCGAGGATGGATGGTTAGGAGAGGATCTTTATCCTTCATGGTAGGCCCAATGCCTGAGAACAATCATCTCCCAGAAATTACTTTCCAAATTGATAACACAAAACATTGGAACAATCCTTTGAATTGGAGCATCTTCACAGAATGCTTTCACCCCATTTTGAGGAATCCCCCTTCCATTTACTCACCTAATTATGAACCGCCCCCCCAAAAAAAGCAGTAATAACACTCTAACCTGTTTCATCACCTGGGCAACTCCAAATATCATTTTTTTTTTGTTCTTATTCCCTTTTATAAATGTTCTGAGCAAAGACTAGGAAAAGGAAATATAATTAAATACCCACTATAAGCTAATGTTGTTTACTTATTTAAAAATATAAAAAATACTCTCCAAAAAACAAAACCCCAAAACCCATCAATGTGCTAATAGGTCTTCATAGGTCATAAAAGAAAAAGCTTAGATATCTAAATGCACACCAGTGTTAGTTTACTTTTTATTCTAAAATATCAGAAATTGTTCAACCGATTTTTTTCTCTCAATAGCTCTCTTTTTCACTAGACTGTCTACTTTTTGGTAAAAATGTTCATGTAGTATTGAAAACCCGTATTTTGTGGACTCATGTCCTTCTTTGCTAATGCAGTGGCTATAGCCCCTCAAATGTTGCTCATATTTTTTCTGGAGATCTTGAGGTTAGAGGTAAAATTGCTTTTAATTTGAGCTCATAGATAGTGTTCTTATGTTACTCGGTTCTATTCATAGTTACTTGAGGGCAAGAGCTCTCCACGACTGTTGCTGCAGGGCCACACCATAAGCACACATCTCTCTGAATCACGGAAACTCATCACTGGTGCTCTCATAGCTGTAAGTCCTCAAGATGCCAGGGAGGTGCCCATTCCTGTAGTCTTCAATATCCTGAAGTCATGCTGTGTACTACACCAATAGGCTTTTAATTCCTGTATTTCTTTTTTTCTTTTATTTATTTTAAAAAATAAAAATAAAAATATATATTTTTTTAATTCCTGTATTTCTTAAACTCCTTCAGCCTTCTGTTCAAAATTCCTTCCACCCTAGAACTCACAGGAGTCAACTCCTGTGGCCTACTTAATTAGTTCTTCAGACATGTCTGAGCATTCCTGTGTTCCATTTAGACTCAAATTATACCCTACATTACCCTTTGAAACAAATATCTATTAGTCTTGATTTTTAGAATGCTCTCTGCCCCCAGAAACCCAGTATCACTCATATCGGTTTGATTCCTCTGTAACCTTATGATCAAATTTCTCCTCTTGACTTCCAGGATTTTAAGAATATCCCTGTTGGTATCATCTGACAACAAATGAAGTTTAGCTTAAGTGTGAACTTTTGATAAATAATATGAATTTTGGTGCAAATAAACATCTAACTAAGTTTTCTTATTTGGATTAAAGACACAGGAACTCTCGTGTTTATCAAGAATCCCAACTTATAACTAAACATTATTGTGAAAAATTACACCTTAGAAATGAAGCAAAAAGGATCACATATCCTTTCAGTGCCATGCTGGAGCTTTGTCTAATAGGTCCACTTAAAGGTACAGTAGTTTAACTCTGTAGGAGAATGCCCCTTTGTTTCATATACTATTTACTATTGATTAGAACCTAGGTTGTAAAGTTACATGTTAACTTGCGGGTTTTCATTGGGTAGAAATGCAAAGGATCTTGCATCTCTACCCAAAGGATGTTTGCCTAGTAGAAAAAATAGCTCTAAGAATATTATTTGATTTCTCTATAGGACATTAGTCAGTCTTCTTTTTCTTTTTATTCTCTCTCTCTCTCTCTCTCTTTTTTTTT
>NW_016107325.1:9146097-9171698 GCF_001604975.1 Cebus imitator
TTTGAGATGAGTTTCACTCTTGTTGCCCAGGCTAGAGTGCCATGGCACAATCTCTGCTCACTGCAGCCTCCACCTCCCAGGTTCAAGTGATTCTCCTGCATCAGCCTCCCTAGTAGCTGGGATTACAGGTGCTTGGCACCATGCCCAGCTATCTTTTTGTATTTTTAGTAGAGACAAGGTTTCACTATGTTGGGCAGGCTGGTCTCCAACTCTTGACCTCAGGTGATCCACCCGCCTCAGCCTCCCAAAGTGCTAGGATTACAGGCAGGAACCACTGCATCTGGCTCTTTTTCTTGTTTTCAAGACAGAATCTGGCCCTGTTGCCCAGGCTGGAGTGCAGTGGCATGATCATGGCTCACTGCAGTCTCAATTTCCTGGACTCAAGCAATACTCCCTCCCCAGCCTCTCAAATAACTAGAACTACAGGCACATACCACTGTGCCTGGCTAAATTTGTTTGTTTTTTTGTAAAGACGAGGTCTCACTATGTTGCCCAGGCTGGACTTGACCTCCTGGGCTCAAGCGATCTTCCCACCTTGACCTCCCAAAATGCTAGGTTTACCAGCATGAACCACTGTGCCCGGCCCTTCTTTTCTTTAGTACTTCCCCATGTGTGCTCTTGAAATGGCATTTATTACATTGCTAGTTTCCTCATTAACAAGTTAATTAAATTTTTGATACAGGTTTTATATTTGTATCCAGGTTTTCCATGTGTTTTGTAACAGTGAAAAGACTGCCTCTCATTGACTGAGTATAGAATATTTTCATATACCTGAAACGTATTAAATATCTGTTACAATGTCTTTTATAATAACAGAGGTCTCTTTTTATTTATTAAGGATAAGAACTTACGTAAATCTCAGATTTCCAGAATTCCCGAAATATAAAGAGACTAAAGTCCTAAACCTTTAAAAGAACTAGACTCTGAAGCAGAAAGCTCTTTCTATAGAAACCAGCCAATCAGAAACCTTTCTATTTTAGAATTAAGTTTTCATAATCAAAGTCAATTGATGAAAAAAAAAGACTTTAAAAAATTTTAGTTTCAAAAAACAGCAATATATCTTTCACCTGTGTGAAATATAATATAAACATATTCATTTATCTATTTGTTTTTTTATTTAAGTTTTGAATTTGTTTTTCATGGAAATTAGTTAATCTGGATTTCCACATTTCTTGTACTATTTCTTGATTAGAAAAGCTAACATTATTATCAAATAATTTATGAAAAAATAACAAGAAAAAATAACAATCATGTAAATTGAATTACAATTCTTACAATCTTTAAAAAAAAACGAATTTTCTCTGTAATGTATCAGTTTAAATAATTTTCAAGCCCCTTAGTTAACTTCAAGAGCTGGAATGAGTTAAATCTAATTAGTTGGTGGATGTTATTTGGATACTTAGATAATTTCTAAGGGTCATGCTAACATGCATATTACTTTCTGTTACTTTAAAAAAGTACAAAAAGAATGGATGTATAAAGTCATGTTATATTTGATTACAATTTGTGATGATTTGCTAAAATGCTTGGGTATGATGAAAATGTCTCAATTATCTGTATCTCAGTTATCTCTGTGAAATGAAGTTGTTTACTTTGGTTAAGGATTAAATTCATATTGGTGATTGAAATGTTACTAAAAGCAATTGGAGAGCTATGATTGTAAATCAAGATAATGGAACTTGTTTTAGTTGATAAAAGGAGAAGGAAAGTAGTATTATCCTAAGGAAAAATGGCTGGTTGCTATAAAGTATGAAAGAAGGTAGTAAAAAATAAATGTGAATAGATATAGACAACTGTAGAAGTTTTGTGGAAAGTGGATTTTAGTTACTTTGATTTATAGTTACTTGCAAATTGTAAGTCTAAAAAGAAGTATTATAATGTGTTTAATTTTTGGCAAATTTGTTCAGGTTTGATGGTTTTATTCATAAGCTAATTTTTAAAGTAGCAGCTTATGAATGAGCCTCTGCCAAATATTACATTTATCTAAAACTAGAATTTGGTTTACTCTCTCTTAAAATTGCGAATAAGTCTTGAAGAATTCCATCTGCTCTTAACAAGAGGTAATAATATTCTGTGTAATCTGCTCCCGGAACAGGGATTCTGTCTCGCCTTAATAATTTTTAATAATTTGTGGTAGTGTGTTTGTTTTTCGTGTCCATGATTATTCACAAACAAAATAATATTTCCTCAGTTCTAATTTAAAATATCTTATTGCCACTTTCATTAATAGGTAGCCAATCAAAACCATTCACTGCAGGCATCTGTGGGTCTTTCCTAAGTGACCAAATGTCTACTGATAACTCTTAGGATTTTACCTACCTCAGATCAGATCCTACAATGTAAGAAGTATTATTTTCAGTATAAATTTTATATCTAAACTATTTTTGGAATTTCCCAGGGCCATGGACAATCAAAAACTTTTTTCCTTTTACTTCATAAAACAGGAAGATGTAAATAATTGAGTTATATGTTATATTCTATATTTCTTAAATATCTGCACACTATTGTAAAATCTGCATGGGAATAGTTGACATATCAAAGAGAATCTCTACCTTCCCTAAATACTATGAATGCAATTATGTTATACTTATTAATAAAAATGTTTCATTGATTATATTTTTAACTACTGATACTTCAAAATAAAGGCTTATGGATACAGAATAGGGATCTTAAGTGTCACCACTTAGACAACTGTCAGATAGTACTAGAAAAGTGAGTCAGGATTTTAGTTACTCTGTTTTTAGTCCCGAGGACAACCTCATGAAAGCAAACTGCTGACCTAATATCTAAGATTTAAAGAGTAGGAAAATCTAATTGCTGATATTACGTTTAGTGCTCTTTTTTCTAATGGGTATATGAGAAACCCCTCCTCGCCTTTTTTCTGAATCTCTCCTTAACTCTTTATACAGTAGACTATACTTTTGTAAATTAAAACGAAACACTCTTTAAATGGTAACTTATTTTCCCTGAGGCTTCAGAATTGGGGAACAGAACACTTTCTTGAGTCTTTCTGATCTTTTGTTATGGCAATATAGTTAATTGTACAGGCTCAATGAAAATCTGTCCTTCTTTTCACCAGGACATAGACAAACTGATTGTGCAACCAAGACCATTCTTGGAAGTGTTAGATATGAGAATAAATCTTAATTCATCAGTTCTGACAAGACCACCATGAAAGAACAAAGGTTGCAGTTCATAGGTGAAACCTAAGCCCACGAAACAGTCCCAGAAAAAATGGTCTGATGCACTTGAGATCTTATAGGCAATTAATATCATTACTTCTTCTTCTTCTTCTTTTTTTTTTTTTTTTTGCCTTTGCAAAGCTTTTATTTCATGCCTGCAGCGTGGAATCCACCTGCTCATGGCGTCTTAACTGCAAAGGAGAAAGTAGTGCACAAGAAAGAATGAAGAGTGGGCAGAAGCAACGACTTTCCAAAGCTGCCTTCCCCACAGCCTGCCAAGGCCATGGCAGAGATGGAAACAGACACGCTTGAGCGAACAGTCTCATGGCTGGAGTCTAAATGGTCATAGTGGCATGTGTGTATTTGACAAAATTAAAAGTGTGCATAGTCTGTTACATGCATAAAACACTAACAATAAAAATCCTGTTTACAAGTGACTGCAGCAGGCAGGTGACTCATGACTGCCCTGCCACACCACATCAAGTGCCATGGTTAGAGGGTTTTCCATATGTAATTCTTATTCTGTAAAAGGTAACAAAATATACCTAACAAAACTTTCCCTTTCTAAAACTAATGTTACAAATCTGTATTATCACTTGTATATAAATACTACATAGCTGATCAGCCAGGTGTATAAGTACAACAATGTAGTTTTCTAACCGGTAAGCAAAAATATCACTACTTCTTAACAGGCCACACTGCACGGTATTTTAGGGACCTTGAGCAGAAAACAATATACTCAAATTTATAGATACTATAGCTAAAATCTATTGAGATGAGTATTGTGGGTTTGGTTTCCTAGCTTCAGACTAAAGCAGCCAACAAGAGCAATTTTGAAAACTTGGAATACTAAATCTATTAAAAATGTAATTTGAGGTTCTTTGTGAAATTTTCACCGAGTTAATTTTCTAGTCTAGGTAGTTGTTCAACATGATATGGCTCTAGATGTACCTACCTTAGCAAGGAGGTTAATTACAATCATATGTCAAGATATGATTGTGCTACAATCATATGTCAAGATAAAATGAGACCAGTCTTCTCTTGTTTTCGAAAATAATCTTCGAGGATTTGTTGTTGTTGTACAGTTATGACCTTAAGTAAATTGGGAAATATTTTATGCCCACTGAAAAGAACACGTTTTTGATATTTAGATTGGTGGGTTTTGCTATTTCTGCCCTTGTAACCAGGTTTAATATTCTCTGTTTTCCTCATTAATGAGCTAAATAAATGTTTGACACAGGTATATTCTCCATTTGGTTTAGTCAATTTTTCAACTTTTTGAAAATGACACATTATCAAAAACATAAAGAAATTCAGTTTAGGTTTCATACCTAACTTTTAATAACTTGATTGGGATTAATAATTTTTAACTTTGGAATTCTACTCCAACATAATGATTGTTTAACTTTGCTTTTTGAGCTATTAATTTTTATAATCTTAAAGGAAACATTTCACTATAATTTGTTGATTACCTTGCTCTTGGGCTTAGAAATTTCTGTAATGTTAAATGAGATGAAAAGATTATATTTCTTTAAGTCAACTGGTTAATTATTACTCTGTTTGAACTTAAAAGCCACCAGATCTATTTCTTGATTATTTATTTCCTTACTTGTCTTGACCTTACAGCAGTACTTTCCAATTAGTGAATTCATTGCTAGCACTAATATTTGCATTCACTTCTAGTCATTTTTTACATTAAAGAAACCACAGAGAATATGTCTTTTGAGTATGATATACTACAATTTAGTAGCAACTATAATTGGGTGAGAACTGGTACTAGAAGAAAGGGAGCAAATATCAATGATTAAGTATAAAATCAACAGCCAGGGAGTAGTAGTACTAGCAGTGAGAAGAAAATTTTTATAAATTATTTTAATGGGGTAAATCAACCGTTTTTAATAATGTACAACCATTTTTAGTATTTTAATGGAAAAAAACAATAAAATATGCATTTTTCTTACTTTACCTTTGGATTTCTCATAGAATGTCTTTAATGTTGATGTATATATTAAAACCAGTTGTAGTATTTTAAGTGACTTGAATACCTAGACCAAATTTTGCCAAATGGTATTTTAATAATTCTTGCCTGCTTGTTGTGTAGAGAATTTTTATAAGATGAATAGAGTAGTTGGTTTTGATTAGTTAATAGGTCTTCATGACCATCTTTCCCAGCGAGTCTTATACTCCAGCCTTTAATTTAGGTAATTGCTATGGCATTAGCTTAATGGCTTAGCCAGGAAACTCTCAGTGACTGTCAAACGAAAACAACAGGATATAACTCCTTATTTTTATTTCAAAAATAGTAATTAGATTCACCAATGGCTGGACTAAATTCCTTTATTACATGACCAATGCAAAAACTGAGATCCTTTTATAGATTATATGGACCTAGTCTTTCCCAGACAAACATGGAAAGAAGAAAATTAACATCAAATTAAAAGAAGAATTTTTTTCATTCAGAAGTATTACATTTATTAAGAGATATCCTGATTCATTCTTTTCACCTAAAGTCACATGGCAATATATTTGGTTAGTGTTCCATTTGGAAATGTTTCAGAGTGTCAGTTCCTACTTTAAGTATTAGTTGACTGAACGATTAATATGGAGAAAAGTCTGTCTTAAATTTCTTTGGGACTATGGAAGAAGAAAGTAGACTATGTGTATATATTTTTTTCTATATCTATGTTTTTGTATTTAATATACACCTGATTATGTTGACAGTCAACATTTCAGTCACTATAAAAGCTCATTTTTCCTTTCTACATATCTTTTCCCAGACTAGTAGACTGTAGTAGAAATTGTTCTGTTCCTATACGAAGCAAAGTGAAGTAGCACATAAGGAATTGATTAGTTAGGTTGGTCTCGAATGGATCATAGTACTTTAATCTAGAACTGTTTAGGGAGGTGAGTGGTGATGTACACGCTACAGTTGTAGGGTAGAAAATTCACTCATTATACAGATGTGCAAGAATGTGTGGATTTTTATTCATCTATAACTAATATAATTTTTTGATAATTCTGTCCATGGGGGAGTGGAAGTGGCACCACTTGCTCCCAATTTTGAGTGCCCATTTGGAAATCTTTAGCTATAGGAGGACTTTGACCTCCTCTTGCAACCATGTTGCGTGAGCACCTAGCTAGCCTTTGAAATACTAGTAGTGTCTGCTTCATATAGACAGGAACTCTTGGGTCTCCTTTATGCTATGTGTGGGCTTTGTGGATTCACGAGTCCTGCCGGAAGAGGAACTGTTTAACCACATCCCTTCACTGCCTCCCCTCAAATAACCCTCCTTTCCACTCCCTGTATCAGTGTGAGGTTTATTTCATGGTAACCTATTACCAGGATACCAAGTGGAACATGGGACAAAGCTTTTCCATTTTTGGGAATTCTCTCAACCTAATATTCCATCCTCCCATAATTTTAACCCTGAGGAGTGTGGGCAGAATATAATATACACCTGAAAGGCTGTTTTCTCTGCCTCTCTTTTTCTTCCCAGTATCGTCTTTCCTGAAAGGGAAAGATTTTCTGCTCCTTCTTCCTCTTTGAAATAACTTGCTGATGTGAGATCATGGATTTCCTTTTCTCTGTGGTCTACAATGAAAACCTGCCATTCAATTTTTTTGACATTGTTTTTAATATGTTAATCGGAAATAAATTTAGAAAATGTTTTGTTTGATAACATTCTAATACAGAAGCTTATTGACTTCTATGAACTCAAAAATTACATTTGATTGTCAAAAGCTGAATGTTTTACTTTTTCAGATCTCTGCTGTAATTGTTATAACTATCTTTGAGGCATATGGATGCCTCTGACACTGTTTTATTTTTTCACCCAGCAAAAACTTACTGAGAAGATTTTACGTGCTTGGCACAGTTGCACGCTAGTGGCAGAGGCAAGCAATAAGCAATAGAGTTAAGGAAAGTATTAGAAAGTGATAAATGTCAAGTTGAAGACCATAGGAGAGAGGGGCAATGGGAGCAATGGGAAGTTTTGGGGGGAAGTTATTCTTGACGGGGTAAAGACCTCACTGAGAACATGACTTTTGAGAAAAATCTTAAGAAATGAAAGGAGTTAATCATCCTGTATCTGGAGGGAGACCATTTCAGGCAGAGAAAATCACAGGTTCAAAGGCTTAAAGGTAGGAAATGTGTCTGCTTGGAACAAGAAAGGTACAGGAGATGAGTTCAGACAGGTAACCAGGAATGCTTTTCACAAAGTGTCCCAGGGAATAGAACACCTAGTCAACCAGAGTGGTGGCTGACTTACTGCATTCATTGATTGTTTCTGTCATAGTTTTTCTTTCACTTCCCCTGTCCCTAACTCCTGTCTCCTGAGATCATACTCCTAAATTAACCACTTTCACTTAATTAAGCCTTTGTCATAGACTCTGCTTTATGGCGAATCCAGGCGAAGATTTTTTTTCTGTCTTCTGCCATTTCAGTGGCACAGAGGTAGTTGGTGAATCCTTAGCATTCAGAAGATTTTCTGGTAAGTGACAGACACTCAAAAAATGTGTGTTGAATTTAATTGAAAATAATTTGGTTCTCCAATTCTTTCAGGACTGCCAATTTGGAACTGTAGTGCTAAAGCACAGCTATGAAAATCACCTATTACTTCATAGGTCATTGAACTAGACTATAAGGAATCCAAAATATATGGGATATGGAGTAGAGTTAAAGGGTCTCTGTTCAGGAGGAAGACTACCTGGGTTATGTGTCACTTGCTAGCTGTGTGAAGTTGGAAGGTTTCTTAACCTCTCTGTGCTATAATTTCTTCATCTCTAAAATAGGAATAATAATAATCCATAAATCAAGTGGTTGTTGTGAGTACTAAATGAGTGAAGATACAGGATGTACATGGCATGTAGTAAGTACAATATACATGTTTGCCATAATAATAATCACCATTGATTTCTACCATAGCATCATAGAGACCCATCATCAAATTGAAATAAGTGAATATTGACAGATTTCAAAGAAATCTGATTAAAGTCTTTCTACCATTTTCTTATATTTACATTGTTTGTAGTGTTACAAGTAATATTTACTCTAATAAACAGTTATACAGTATATAAAGTTCCACTATCTATTCCACTGCCACAGCCCAGCCAAATTCTATTTTATTCAAACATAAGTTAGTTTGCTAATTAATGTCAGCCTAATTTCTGAATGCTTTAACCCATTCATGATAAATGTTAAAATTTTAGCATACACTAGCTTATCCTTGAGCCTCAATGTGAGATGATGACAGCAACTTATTTTGCTACTAAGCTTCTGGACAAAATATCAAAAAGTCTCAGAATCCTGAAATTTCATCATCTGTTAAGCTGGGATTGCCATACATACCCCACCATGTTCGAGGGAGAATTAAATGTTATAATGTTCATGAAGGGGCCTAGCACAGACTCTGGCATGTAGGGAAGGATCAATAGCACTAATTGAAATCAATGCTAATTGGAATAGCACTAATTGGAATCCTATCCCTATCCCACACTTCTCTGATCTTGGTGCTGGGATTTTCTTAAGAAAAACCCAGACATAAAGACTTAGCCTTACAAATATCTCATTAGAACTTGGCAAATGGATCTCACTTTCATGAAAATAAATATTCCAGGGATGAGTGTTAGACATTGAAAATTTTTTACCTTTTTTTTCATTATTGAGATAGCAGCCTCAACCTTAAGTGATCCTCCTGTCTTATCCTCCAAAGTAGCTGGGACTATAGGTACACCCCACTATGTCTGGGGAATTATTTTATTTTATTTTGTAGAGACGGGCTCTCACTATGTTGCCCAGGCTGGTTTTGAACTCCTGGGCTTAAACAGTCCTCCTGCTTCAACCTCTCAAAGCACTGGTATTATAGGCATAAACCACAGTGCTCAGCTGAAAGCTTTTCATCAGCCATAAAAACACTAGTTGCATATTCTCAATCATAAGTGGGAGTTAAGCAATGAGATCAAATGGACACAGGGAGGGGAACATCACACACAGAGGCCTGTCAGGGGTTGGGGGTTAGGGGAGGGATGGCAGTAGGAGAAATACCTAAAGTAGATGACAAATTGATGGGTGTGGCAAACCACCATGGCACATGTGTACCTATGTAACACACCTGCACATTCTACACATGTATCCCAGAACTTAAAGTATAATAAATGAATAAATAAATAAGCCAGAAAAAAAAGTACTTTGACATGCCACAAAATCAAACAAACAAACAAAAAGCACTAGTTGGCCGGGTGCGGTATGTCAACGCCTATAACTCCAGCACTTTAGGAGGCCAAGGTGGGTGGATCACCCAGGAGTTCGAGACTAGCCTGATCAATATGTTGAAGCCCCATCTCTACTAAAAATACAAAAATTAGCCAGACATGGTGGTGGGCATCTGTAGTCCCAGCTATTTGGGAGGCTGAGGTAGGAGAATTGCTGGAACCTGGGAGGCAGAGGTTGCAGTAAGCCAAGATCATGCCACTGCACTCCAGACTGGGCAACAGAGCGAGACAATGTCTCAAACAAAAACAAAAACATAAACAAAAACAAAAAACCACTAGTTACAGAGTTATTTCAGCTGCATTTCAATTTGTAATTTATTTTAGTAGGTCATAATGGGAACTATTAAAAGAACCTAATCCAAGTTCTTTGAATTCTTTTAAGTTGGCATTAGGTTCCGAGCAAATAAGTTTATTAAGCAAGCTGCTTGGAAGGTATGATATGTTGATTCAGACACTAGCCCGTGTTTTGCAAACTTTAAAATTATAATACATGCTGAGTATGACTTCTAAGTTAATAAAGATAAGGTAATGAATGGAACTCTAGACTTAGTGTTAAAAAATTCATTTCTAACTACATGACCTTGACTTAGCCCTTACTTTTTAAAATCTATAACATGTGGTTATGGGAACGTGGTTATAAACTACGGATGTACTATAACAGATATATACTATGTCCTTCATTTGTACTTATGCCAATGAACTCTCCAAGGAAAGTCCTATGCACGTTATATACATTTAAGACATTATTACTTCATCTGTTGGAAATCTCAGAGTGAGATTCAAAGACTTAGCAGAGTACCTCCATGAAGCTGAGGGAGGAAAGAGAACTGATTAGTGTTATTTAGGTAGCTACCAACATGAGGTGCACCACTAAGAGAGTCCTTTGCTATAATAAGGCTATTTACGAATAACCTTATATGCCCAACTTAGCACTTTTACTGCTTCTAAGTTGTCATACGTTCATGGGATCTTGAAACCTCACAGGTAATACAATTCCAAAAGATGAGAAAAATATGACGCTCATTCATTCAGCCCTCTAATATGAATTTATTTGTAGCCACGTTGACTTCTAACACTATTTAGTCCTAATCACATATTATATGTGATATAATTTAGCATAATAAAATTGTGTCTTTTTACATCAATGCTAATTGAGCGCCTTAGGCAGAACAAGTACAAAATTAATTGTTATAATAAATCCTTGTGACATCATTTAGGGGAGAAATGGTTATGTGTAAGGTAAACCAAAGTACTGGAAGAAAACATATAACATTTTAAAAAGAGATTTCTGAGACTTAAAATGAGTGGACATTTTACTGAAATATTTTACTTGAAATAGTACTGATTAATTACTGAAAAAAATTGTATTTGTATAAAAGCTTTCTCTAAAAGCATTTTAAGAATAATTATTTGAAAATAAGATTCTAGGCCAGGCACAGTGGCTTACGTCTGCAATGCCTGTAATCCCAGCACTTTGGGAGGCTCAGGTGGGCAGATCACAGGGTCAGGAATTTGAGACCATCCTGGCCAACATACTGAAACCCCATCTCTACTAAAAAGACAAAAAATTAGCCAGGCGTGGAGGCGGGCACCTGTAATCCTAGCTACTTGGGAGGCTGAGGCAGGAGAATCATTGGAACCCAGGGGGCAGAGGTTGCAGTGAGCCGAGATTGTGCCACTGCACACCAGCCCGGGGGACAGTTCAAGACTCTGTCTCAAAAAAAAAAGAAAAAGAAAATAAGATTCTAGAATTTAACTGTTCCTCTTGTCACCTTGAGAATGCATTTAGATAATTTGATGCCAAAATCCAAATGACCAAAAGTCCCAGAAAATTGATAGCAGATAAAAACACTCTATCAATTCCAGACTTTTGGGATTATCATTTTTCAAAGGTGTTTCCTGCCCAGTTTTAAATCTCTGGTGCTGAAAATGGTAGGCAAACACCTTGATCAATAGACTGCTTATGTTCCTTACTCTGTTCTCAAAGTGACAAAGTACCTTGATTCCAACAGCGATTCTCCAGTCTGCTTTAGTGTTGGATTTCCATTGTGACTGTTAGCTGCTGAAACTGAGCCCAGAGCCGTTGGTCAGAGTATCTGAGCATTGCAAGAGGCACTAAGAGGTAAGTTAATTCATCCCTCTGACTCGAGGAAGGGTGAACTGTGCCCAAATATTTCCAGATGGATAATTTTGTATCCGAATCAGAGCAGAAAAACTAAGGAGTGGGAATTTCCTTCAGAAACCCTTTTGCATATTTTCTGACTATTTCTATGCTAATGCTGTTGCAACAGCAAATCAATGTCCTGAAGTGTACATGGGCAGTGCCTCCCACACAAATTAATACACACCCTAGATTAGGCATCTAGGTTTTAAGAATTCGTCAGTTTACCTGAGAAAATTCCTTTTATGGATTAAACAACCCCATAGAATATAACCGTTTTTATACATTTCATTTTATATTAATCATTATTTTCATTCCCAGTATTTTTCCATCTCTCCTCTCTCTCCATTCTTTCCTTTCACATTTTTTATGAGGTCTTCTTTCTCCTTGGCCTGTTTTCCACTCTCCACCCTGAGAAATGCTGCCATTTAACTCAATGTTTAGCTCACTACCTTGGCATCATTTTTTCCTGACCTTTTATATTCTGTTGGATGCCAAATTTTATAATTAATGCTTCAAAAATGACTCCTGAATCATCTCTCTTTTCAGTTCTGTTGCTGCTATCGTACTTCAGCCTTTTATTATATGTTGCTTGGATATAAATTAGCTCCCTCTCCTCTTCTGTCCTTGCTTTGGTTTCTCTCTAGCTCCCAAGCATCCTGCGTGCCGCTGCCAGAGTGGCCTTTGAATAAAGCACAGCTTGCACTTGACCCTGCATTCAAACTTTCACTGGTTTCACACTCTCTGCTGGATGGCATCCAAACTCCTTGATGTGGCTCTCTCTCCCTACTGTCGACACACATCTTATCCCTCAATTCCAACCTACCTTTCTAGCTTTACCATTTTTTTTTTATTACGGATGGCAGTCTTGCTAAACTATGCAAAATTTCCTCAACACACACCAAATTTTCAATTAATTTCTGTTAACTTAATATTTACCTATTGAAATTCAATTCCTTCAATTCCTAGTCAACTAACCAATTATAACAGCAGCTATATTTAACTGTACATTCCTAACATGTCAAGACCATACTCAACATCCTAAACACATAATCTCCAAATCTCACCCCAACACCTCTAGGAAGTCATTATTATTCACCATTGCACAAGTGAGGAAACTGACACCTATGGTACTGAGAGCTGCTGTACTGTCATCAGTCCAGAAATTCTTCCTGGATGAAAACACTGTACTCCAGGAGTGGAGTAAAAACTTGAGTGAGTGTTAAGGACCATATTTATGCCAAGTAAAGAAATATGAAGCAGAAGGTCGAGGTGGAAAAGGAAGAGAATGGGATGAAAGAGAAAGGAGAAGAGGAGACAGAGAAAGAAAGGAGAGATTAAAAAAATTAAAGATTCTTCCAGTAGAGAATATTATTTGGTATACAGTTGACCCTTGAGCAATGCAGGGATTAGGAGTGCTGACCCACTGTGTAGTCAAAAATCAATGTGTAACTGTTAATTCTTCCAGAACCTAACTACTAATAGCTTACTGTTGATCAGAAGCCCTATTGATAACAATCAGTTAATGCCTATTTTGTATGTTATATGCATTATATACTCTGTTCTTAGAATAAAGTAAGCTAGAGAAAAGAAAACGTTATTGAGAAAATAAGGAAAATAAAATATATTTACTGTTCATTAAGGTGAAGTAGATCATCAAGAAGTAGGTTAGTTAACTAGGAAGGTGAAGTAGATCATCAAGAAATTCTTCATCTTCATTGTCTTCACACTGAGAAGCCAGAGGAGGAGGAAAAAGAAGAGGGCTTGGTGTTGCTATCTAAGAAGTATGGAGGCAGAAAACAATCCACATGTAAGTGAACCCATGCTGCTCAAACTTGTGTTATTCAAGGGTCAACTATAATTGATTTTTGACAAAATTTAATTAAAGTCGTGAGAGTAACATCCTGGTATCCTCATACGCAGTGTGCAATATCCTCATATGCAATGTGCAAACTGTTCTATGCTCATGGGTAAGAGAGCTCAAGAGATATGTCTTGCTTAGGAATTAAGGCAGAAACCATTCAAATAAATTTTTTTCAGACACATGAGAAATATAATGAAACTATGTTCTTTTATACATTTCTAACACTCTATACCATATACCTGTATATATTTTCTCAGCTTTGTGTTTGTTAGTTGGTTTATAATTTTGTTACACTTTTTGATGTTTTATTATTTTATTTTATTTTTTATTTTTTTGAGATGCTGTTTCACTCTGTCACCCAGGCTGGAGTGCAATGGTGTGATCTCGGCTCACTGTAACCTCTGCCTCCTGGGTACAAGCTATTCTCCTGCCTCAGCCTTCTGAGTAGTTGGGATTACAGGCATCCACCATCATGCTTGGCTAATTTTTGTATTTTTGTAAAAACGAGGTTTTACCATGTTGGACAGGGTGGTTTTGAATTCCTGACCTCAGGTGATTCACCCACCTCGGCCTCCCAAATTTGCAGGTTATAGGTGTGAACCACCACGCCTGGTCTTATCATTAACTTGAAACTGAGATAGACTTTTTAATGTATTCTGATTTTGAACAACTTACAGTAGACATTTGTAAAATATATCATTAATTTAAATCTTTTTTAAAAATTGAACTCTCCAAATGTCCTCCATGGGAGTGAGGCTGATGCAACTAGAAGCTGCAGAATGATTTGGCCTTGAATTTCACTCATTAAGAGAGAGCTGCCAACTCGTCCTCACCAACAGGGCAGTGAGTTTGCTTCTGTTTTCTTTGGCCATCAGTACAGAAAGCAAGGCTGTCTGTAGTCTTTGTACAACTCAGGAGAGTTCTTTCCTTTGGGGACAAGGCTGTCATCCTATCCTTTCCTGGAATCTTGGGGTGGTAGAATGGACACTAACAAGAAACCAAGTAATGAAAAGAAATTAAGAAATACATTTTAATGATGATTTTTATAGACTAATTCATAGTGATTGTTAGTTGGCATATTGACCTTTTTGGTTGGGTAAATGATAGATGTGATAAACTCTAAATTTTTTCTAATTCCAGAATATTTTATATCTATTGAGATAAATTATTTCAAACTGGATGATTCTAGAACATTTGGTTTATCTTTTTTGAGGTCTTTTCAATTACCATGAAGAGTATAATTAATTTTGCAAGATTTAATTAGTCACATGAACAGCATCCTGGTTTTGTCATAGGCAGAGGACAATCAGTGCTCTGTGTTACTGGATATGAAGAAATAGCTCAAGAGATGTGTCTTTGAGGAGAGGTTATTTAGGAATTAGAGTGGAATAATGGAGTTGGATGCCTCAGTGTATTTCAGAGGAGTGTGTCCATTCTGCCCCTGGGGCTCATCTTCTCTCTTTTGCCCTCTACCTCTTTCTTTTCTTGTTCCATGCTAACAGAAAGCTCCCAGATTACAAACCTTGTGCCTTACTCTTTAGTAACTGTCCCTGCCATTGTCAGTAGGCAAGGGGTCAAATCAGTCTTGATTAATAGATCCTCATTTCCTCCTTCCCACATCTCTCAAGCTCTATGATCTTGATTCATTGTTAAATTGGTGTCAGTGTGATCATAAATGGCTCACCTAATAGGGTGAAATTTAGTTTAAATGTAAATACTGCATCTTGCTCCCAAGTCCCAACACTACTGTGATGTGCACAAGTACAATGTAGGAGAGTTATATTAATAGTAATTAAAGTCTTATTTTTTAAACTTCCCTTTTTTAAAAAAACAGCTATTATCTTTATAATGAAAGTTTAAGCATTATTTAAAATTATTTTGAAAGTTCATGGTACATAAAGTACTCAAAACAGATTTCCTGCTTCTAGATGTTTATGTAACATTGTAAATGGTGGGCTCTGATCTTTGCCAATATGTTTCACTTGATCAACTCTACAAACATTATCAGCAGTACAAATATAACTCTCCAAATATCATTTAATGTCTAGTCAGGAAAATGGAAATCACCTCCAACCTTTCAAAGAGAAGGAATTAAATTAAGGAATTGATCACTCAGGTGATGAAAATCAGAGAAGTGAAACAGGGGACAACCCAGACATACATCAGGATCTCAGAAATTCTGTGTGTGAAGCAGCCCAGAGATTATACTTCAAGGAGATTTAATTTCTCTTGGACTGGAAGGATATCAGATGAATGTGTGGTTACCAGAAACCAGAAACTGGGCTCAGGTGAGGACTAGAACCATGATGGAGGTGGCCCAGTGATTGCTAGGGACAAGTGGGGAAGTATGCTGCCTAGCAAGAGCTGAAACCATGAAGGGGAGACATGGGCATCATGAGAGACTCCTTAGAGGTTCCAAGGAGAGAGAGGAAGGAATACCGTAACTTCTCCCTGAAAGGAAATAAAATCTGTTAGTATAACAAAATCTTGTCTGTGTCCTTTAAAGACTGTATTATGACTGTGTGGGCAGAAATCAGCAGTGAATTAAACTGAGTTATATTGAATAAAGGCATTCATGGTGCTATAAGACCAAAGTAAGCAGAAGGACTGGCTCCTTTTAGATAATATGCACCAGTGGGGTAAAACAAGGATGTCTTCTTCTTATTCTTTTTACATTTTATCTTAATAATTTAATGTAAATCATGGAAGACTGATTTATGCCATCTCATCTGTCACTGTATAACATAGAGAATGGCCAGTTCATAATAATAGCTGGTATTTTTCATAATTTTTATGTGTAAAACTCTGTTCTAATAGCTTTCCATGTGTTGATGCTTTTACTTCTCAAAACAACCTCATGCTTTACTATCTACCCATTGTGTGGAAGAGGAAATTGAGGCACAGAGAGGTTAGCTAATAGGCATACAGATGACATGTTTGTATCTGGGGGTACCAGACGTAGCCTTAGTAACCAGCTCTGCTATGTCATTTTTGCCACAAAGAAGGTCTTCACATAACTCTTCTAATAGGAAACATTGTTTCTTCTAGGCATAATCTATATGTCAGCACTCTAAACCAAGCCACTACCTTGTTTTCCCTTACCAGCAGCCTCTGGACTCATCCCTCATTCTCATTCTCCTCTTCAGCCAACGTTCCTCAGAGCAGCCAGAGTAACTTTTTGAAAACATAGCACTTTTTCTCAGGTCCTCTGATGGTTTCCCATTTTTAGTTAGTGAAGTACTATGTTACTTAAAAATACTATGCAGTGGGTTTTTACTGGACAGGTGTTTGGAGCACATATCCTGATGAGGCTGAGCAGTCATTTATTTATCTACCCATCTCCTCTTAAAGGGACCGTTGTCTTTACTTCTCTTATACTTAGGTCTTGGGCAAGATCTATAAATGAGTCAGAAAAGTCATCCTGAAATTATCCTACACCTTTTATGAGAAAAGCATTGGCCCTTTGGCAGCAGAGAGCTCCAGAACTCTAGGCTTATGTTAGACTCAGTTCAACCCTGGAGACCCCCTGAGGGTTTGCAAGTCTGCTGGCAGGGTAACAGACGTTTTGTAATGCCTGTCAATGGTGCTATTTGTTTTGGCCTTTTGTGGAAAAGTTTGCTGAGCAGCCAAAACAACAAAGGGCAGTCCTAAGACTAGAGTTGGAAGAGCCAGCTGGGGTGAATCTCTCAGTGATAAAGAGGATATAGGGCAAAGGAAACTGGCCATGGACACAGATGAGCTAAATTTCACAACTTACTTGCTTATATTTGAACAAACAGTCAAAGCTAGAAAGCCTCAACATGCTGGGAGAAAGTTTCGGTCCCTCGGGTGTTTTACATTTTATCCCTGTGGCAATGAATCATGCTAGGATTTCAACCAAACTGCTACTCTTAACTTGCAAGAATATCTTAGGTGTTTCGTTGTGTGATTGAGAAATAATGGGCAATGTGAAAAATCTGGCACTGTCTCTGGCCCATCTAGTTGCACTGATATTTCTGACAAATACAAAAGAAAGATTAATTGGTATAAAAATATAAGGAGTATTTATGAACTGCTAAATAAAAAGTACATTAAAATATCTTAGGAAAAACTATTTTTCTTATAGACTAGGTATACCCAATCAAAATTACTAAAATAACTCAAGAAAAAGTGTTTGATTTGTGATTCCTTCATGAAAGTGATGAAGGTGGGCTATGCATGAGGACCACAGTGTTATAAGTTTTCATATTTTAATACAAACAATTTGTCATAATTTTACCCAAGACTTCATTGAATACAAAGTATATGGAGTCCTATGGGTTCTGTAAAAGAACTTTGGAACCTCTTTCATTGCTTCAGGTTTTATGCAGCCAAAATAATTACTTGAAGATATTTCAGCCTGTCTTTTTTCAATTCGAAGGTCGTTCACACTGACTTCTTGCTTTGGCTTCATGTGAGACATCATTAATTATATGTGCTATAAAATGTTAACTATCCCTTCAAATATCTCATTAATGTACATGTGTATTTAACTATGTATTTTTTTATCTGAAGCAATTAAACATACCTCTTAGGTGAGGGGAAAATCATGTGTTTAATTTCACCTTGCGTTTTAAGACATCACAATCTAGTGCCTCATAAATATTTGTCCTTTTTAAACCATTGCCTGGAAAATAAGTTTGTCTGACTTTTTCCATAAAGTTAAAGTTGCAGAGGTCAAATTTTGTAGATGCTACAAAAAACTTTCTTCCGTGAATAATCACAAGCTCATGCAACTGGAAAGTTCTTTAAGGAATGTCACAGTTGAGCCTGAATTCAGATGGATCTACTACACACTGACAGTTATTTTATTGTTCAGACCCCCTGAGACAGACTATCCAGAGTCTCTTGCCATGATAACCTGTCTAATGTTAAATTGTCCTTTTTTTCCTATAAAGCTTATATGATGTCTAATTTATGTTACTGGAAATTATGACTTTCTATGGTTTTGCTATTGCAATACAGAGCAGCTTATCAAAAGAAGTGCTATGACAGTGATTACAAAATGAAAAGTGAGTAGAAGCTAAGGTTTGGTGACATTTTGCTATTTTAGATGTTTTAATGCTTTTGAAAATTGATATAGAGATGTCATATATTTAATTTATGTGAAAAAATTTAAAAGAAGGATAATGGGGAACATTCTTCTAACAAATGATTGAAATTCTTACCTCAACACTAAGCTTATTTTTATTTTTATGTTTTGAGACAGGGTCTCACCCTGATGCCTCAGCTAGAGTGGTATGGTACAATCATAGCTCACCACATCCTTGAAACCTTAAACTCAAGCTGCCCTTCTGCCTCAGTCTCCCAAGTAGCTGGGACTACAGCACATGCCAGTACATCTAGCTAATAACTTCATTTCATATCTAGTGTTGATCTGAGAACATAAGTCTTTTCTCAGTAGGAGTCCTCTGTTTCTTCAATTAGCCATAAATCTCCATGTTCTTTCCAATGGGTTAAGAGTAGCTCACATTTGAAGCATGAGGTGTCTGAAAATAAAATCAAATATGCTCAACAGTGTGTAAAGCAGCTTCTAGACTAATGGCTCTCATTAGAACTATTGTAAGCAGTGACCAAACATGTAAAATGATAGCCAGATTATGACAATAAATGTAAACCTCAAACACAGATCACTGATGTATAGTACACAGGAAAACAATCAAGAGTATTTGGGAGTAAAAATATAGGTTAAGAGAATATATTCAGGCTACTAATTATACAGAAAAGTTAAATCCTTCCTTTTTCTTTAAATTTATACTTAAAAACATATGTACACTTTGATTCCTTAAAAATGTGAAAATTGAATGCAAGTATTTTTTAAAAACTATCACCAAAGAAAATACAATATAAAAAAATTACTATGGGATTATTTTATCTCTATATTTTTCTTTTGTCTAGAATGGAGGTACAAACTTTCTCCTCCTAAATTTTGGTAAATCTAAAATGATCAGTTTTGCAGAATCCAGGCATCGACTGTAATTACATATTGGCATTTTGATGGCATGGACTCTTAGGCAGAGTTACTGAGAAGCTGACCCTGAGACAAGAATTCATGTGTTAATATTTGTGATTTATTCAGGACGTACTCTTGCGTGAAGAAGCAGGACTGGGAAGGCAAAAGAAGACAAACGGGAGACATTTCAGGTAGATTCTCAGTCTCACAGTGATTCCACAGGGAGTATATATTACATCTCAGATTTGTCCCTCTTTGAGGCAAAGCCTGGGCTGTCAAACTTCCACACAAATCAGTACTTGGCTATTGGTTTCCCAGGAATGTAGTGCCTCAGGCACTTCTGCTTCTCTGAAAAGAGTATGAGCAAGCGCAGAAGGTCAGCACTCAGAAGGCATCTCAAGGCCAGTCCTCTGAAGAGCGGACCCAAGGAGATCAGGATGGGGTACCAGGAATGTGCCCACACACGGCTGTCACAGATCTGCATTTAAGTCTAGAAATGTGATTCTCCATGTTTCACTGGGCCAAAAGGTCTATGGTAAGTGTTCAACATTGAGGACAAGTTTCCAAGTCCAGTGGTGCAGTTAGAGATTGAGCATTTTCAAAGAAACTGTGATTCAAATTTAGAATGTGGGCTGCTGGTGGGAAATCCTCATGGGTATGTGATCAGAAGTATAAAGAAGAGGAGACTACAAGTTCTGTAAAATTTTGGAGTACAAGGAAGGAAAGGAAAAAAATAAGAGAAACCCAAAACACATTCATCATGGGAGGATGCTTAGCTCAGGTAAACTGTGTTGTTGCCCAGCTCCAGAGGAAGGTTGGTCAGAAAACCCTCAGCTCACATTTGGAACTACTAGAACAATTTCCATGTAAGCACCGTGAACTTGACTTGGGCCCCAGGCTGGGAAAGGACCCTGGCTCTCTAAGGCCTTAGAAAATCTGTGGAAGTAATACTCAGTGGAGGCCTGGGATGATGGTAGGCTGAGCAAGAAGGAACACTGGCCCCTGTGTCAAGGCCAAAGGAGAGGCCAGCTGCCTCCAAGAGAAATAAAAGTGAAGCTGTCCAAGAACAGATGGTTTAAGAATTGAAACCTGTGCCAAGTCTATCGAAGAATGTGAGACTATGTACTTGCAAATTACCTCAACACTATATAATTTGCATTCTGAAATCTCTCACGGTGAGAGAGTCAGAGCCTTAGAATCTTTCAACCCATGATTCCCTGATCCTAAATGAGACCTGTATGTTAATGCGTTCCAAGAATACTGTGTTGTGAACAGCGCCAGGACTGGTGCTGCTGGGAAGAAAAGCAAAAAAAGAAAAAGATAGTGATTCTCCCTGTGTGATGTTGGAGGGAGTTCTCTTGCCATTGTGATTACACAGAAAATTGTCCAAAGTAAGTATCAGAAGGAACCCATGAAGGAGAGACTTCTATTTGCACCTTGCACTTGGATACTCCATTTGGACCTTGTATGTCTTTTAGATACATTTATGCTGGCAAACTATTTTTTTTTGAACTCACAGCAGGTAATAATTGTAAATCTTCAACATAGTTACATGATAAGCTTTCTTTTTTAAATTCTAGAACACTATTTAGAATATTAAAATATAAACAACAGAAAGCGAAGAAAGGAGAACCCTCAATGATGATATTTTTACTTCCATTTAATTTTTTAAGATAAAATTTTTAGAGCAGTTTTGGGGTCCTGGCAAACTTAGGAGAAAGGTACAGAGATTTCCCATATACTTCCTGACCCCAAATTATGTGTAGTCGTCCCAATTTTCAACATTACCCATCAGATTGGTACATTTGTTATAATTGATACAGTCACACCAACACATCATAACTATCACAGATCATTGTTTACATTAGGGTTCACTCTTACTTTTGTACAGTCTATGGGTTTCAAGAAGTGTAAAAAAAATCCATCATTATAGTATGATAGAGAGTAGTTTCACTACCTCAACAGTCCTCTGAGCTCCGCCTACTCATCACTGCCTTCCCAATAACCCTTGGCAACCACTGCTGTTTTTATTATCTCCATAGTTTTGCCTTTTCTAGATGGCATATTCTTGAAATTATATAAGCTTTTTAGTTTGGCTTCTTTCACATAGTAATTTGCAATTAAGTTTCCTCCATGTCTTTTCATGACTTGATAGCTCATTTCTTTTTAGCACTGAATAATATTCCATTGTCCAGATGAACCACAGTTTATTAATCTATACACCCATTATGGACATCTTGGTTGCTTCCAAGCTTTGGCAATCATGAATACAGCTACTACAAACATCTGTATGCAGGCTTCTGTATGGACATAATTTTCAGTTCCTTTGGGTGAATATAGTATTAAGGATCACAATTCCTGAGTCACGCGTAAGAGTATATTTAGTTTTATAAGAAACCACCACACTGTTTTGCAAAATGGCTGTTACCATTTTGCATTTCCATCAGCAATTAATGAGCATTTCTATTGCTCCACATCCTCACCAGCAATGGGTGTTATCAGTGTTCCACATTTGGGTGTTATAATAGGTGTATCATGGTACAGCTAGTGCTCGACTTACAACCACAGTCGGGACCACGGACCGGTCATAACACGATTTGGTCGTAAGTTGAGTAGACTATATGTACAGTTGAAATGGTGCACGTGGAGATGGTAGTGCTGCCGGAAGCTGGTCCGCACTGTTGTATGCCCAGCTGGTCAACGTTTGCTCTGCCAGACGTGGAGCAGTCGTGGCTAGCGATTGTGGTCGTAAAGTCGAATGGTTGTAAGTTGCATAGGTGGTAAGTCGATCAATACCTCAATATTGTTTTAATTTGCATTTTTCTGATGACATATGATATAGACCATCTTTTCATATGTTTACTTGCCATTTGTATACCTTCATTGGTGAGGTGTCTGTTAAGGCATTTGGCCCATTTTAAAATCAGGTTGTTTTCTTATTGTTGAGTTTTAAGAGTTCTTGATATTCTGTTTCATTTTTGTACCCAAGAAAATAAGTATCACTTGGGTTCCAAGAGCTATGCAATCCTCTTATTGATACTATTCTTTATGAAGTTAACACAGATGCTGGTTCAAGGAGAACATTTCTTGTATAATGACCAGAAGATTATGAATTCACACATTTTTCTTTAATGCTCCAAAAAGGGACAGACTATACAATTTATTTCCTGTAGGCATGGAAGGTTGTAATTAGACTCAATCCCTCTTCCTCCCTCATAAAAGATATTCCAAAAATGTTTTCTTCTTTTAAAAAGTATATTATGGAAAACATTAAACATATACGAAAAGGAAGAAAATAGTTTAATATACTGTGTCCCTGTCCCCAAGTTTCAACAATTATCGCCTTATGGACAATCTTGTTTCATTTATACCCTCATCTGCTTCCCTTGTTACTTGCTAGATTATTTTGAGCAACCTTCAGATATAATTTCACCTATAAATATTTCGGTGTACATAAAAGATGAAATCCTTCACAAAACATAACCGCAATATCATTTTCATACATAAAAATTTAAATAATTAGTATCTTCAAAGATTCAATCAGTATTTACATTTCCCTATTGTTTCACTCTGTCACCCAACTTATTTGTTGTAATCAGGATCTAAATAAGTTTCATACATTGCGATTGGTCAACTTGCCTTTTCAGTCTCTTTTAATCTGTAGTTTCCCTTCTACTTTATCTCTTGCAGATTGGAAGTTAGATTTAGAGGCTTGATAATTCAAGTTTGATTTTTTTCTTTTTAGATTACTGCATAGGTGGAGTTACAATCTTCCATTGGTGACAAATGCTATCAAGTTTTTTCTTTTTCTGCTGTTAGGCACTATTGGTGATCAGTGTTTAGATTTATAATTCATTAGAGAGTCATACAATGATGATATTTTAATTCTATAATTCTCTTAACATTTATTATCCAGAATATTTTAATAAAGAGACATTTATGAATTCTTTGATTACCCAGCAGTAGAACTTTTAGAACAAAGCCTATAAAAATGCTTGATTTTTCCCTTTTTACCAGTTTTCAAATAATGCATTGGCTTCCTGGAATCCTCCAAGGATAATGAATGAGTTTTGTTTGTTTGTTTGTTTTAAAAACATATAGAATCCAGAATTTTTTTTTTTTTTTTTTTTTTTTTGAGATGGAGTCTGGCTCTATTGCCCAGGCTGGAGTGCAGTGGTAATATCTGGCTCATTGTAACCACCACCTGCCAGGTTCAAGCAATTCTCCTGCCTCAGCCTCCCGAGTAGCTGGGACTACAATCATGTGCCAAAAATTAATTTTTTGTATTTTTTGTAGAGACAGGCTTTCACCATGCTGGCCAGGCTGGTCATGAATTCCTGACTTCGTGATCCTCCCAAAATGCTCGGATTACAGGTGTGAGCCACCGTGTCCGGCTTATAGAATGTATTTTAAACCACTGGTGTTACTATTCTGATTGATGCTCATATTGTCCCATCTTTTGACTAATGGAAACAGATCACTCCAAGATGACTTGCAAGTTATTTAGATACTTCTGCTTCTTTGTTTTCTATCATGAAATGAGGCTCCATTTTTATCTTGTAACTTTTCTGTCCCATTCCTACAATGAACCACTTCTCCAAAGAGCCCTGGTTCTTTTCAATGGGAAAGGTATTTGGAGACCACAATATTGTCATTGCTGTGTTCAATGTATTATGCTTTGGTCATTGTTTCTCAGCCATTGCAGTTTACAGAACTATGAAATATGTGTTTAAATGTTTGGAGATAAAATTATTTTAAATTCATACACTTATTTCCTGTTCAATTTTAAGATTATGGGAATTTTACCAAATGTTACAGCTGTATATCTTTTATTTATTTATTTGTTTGTTTGTTTATTTATTTATTTATTTTTGTTGGGAAGAGGGTCTTGCTCTGTCACTTAGACTTGAGTGAAGCAGCCTGATCACTGCTCACTGCAGCCTCAACCTCCTGGGGTCAAGGGATCCTCCTACCTTAGCCTTCTGAATAGCTGGCACGACAGGTGCATACCACTATGCCTAGGTAATTTTTGTATTTTCTGTAGAGATTATTTTTGCCATGGTGTCCAGGATGGTCTTGAACTCCTGGGCTCAAGTGATCTGTCTGCCTCAGCCTCCCAAAGTGTTGGAATTACTGGCATGAGCCATCTCGCCCAGCCTACAAAATTTATTGCTGTTATATCTGCATCTCCTTTATGCCATGTCCAAAATCTTGATTTTTAAGGACACCATTATAATTACTGCTTTACCTTGAACCATATGCCCACATAGCAACCTTGGAATACAATGCCTGTAACACCACAGGTACCATCAATAAAGTTACAGAAAATGGTGTTTGTTGTTATTGTTTTAAAATAAGTTTTTCTTCCCCTTAAAGTGTGTCTCTAGGAATACAGAGACAAACTATTGTGCTTTAAATCCATTTAAAACAAATCCTGTCTGACAGTTAATATTTTTGGATGGTAATATTCACTGTTGATGTGTGGCAAAAGGACCTTCATGTATACTTGTGAAATTTTAAATTAGTGTAGTTTACCTGGATTTTGAGTTTACAACAACAAAAAAGCAAGAGCCTTAAAATTTTTATATTCTTTAATTAGTAATCCTATTTTTAAAAAATTTTAAGAATAACATGAAATATGATAAAATAGAATCACATGAAAGAATGTTCATTAAGTTGATTTATAACACAAATGAGAAATACCCTAAAAACAGAAGAATAGGAGAATGTTTATGGAACATATGAATAGTGGAATGTTATGCAGCTGTTAAAAATCAGGTCTGCCATGAAGAATTTTTGTTGTTGTTGTTCAGTAATAGGTTTATTACTCGTTAGCATGTATTCGTTGTATATTTGCTTAAAAGTCAAAAACTTTGCTTAAGAATTCTTTTTTTTCCATTTATTTATTTTATTGCATTTTAAGTTTTGGGGTACATGTGAAGAACATGCAAGATTGTTGCACAGGTACATACATGGCAATGTGGTTTGCTGCCTTCCTCCCCATCACCTACATCTGGCATCTCTCCCCTTGCTATCTCTCCCCAACTCCCCACCCCCCACCGTCCCTCCCCTATTTCCCCCCATCTGACCCCAGTGTGTAGTGCTCCCCTCCCTGTGTCCATGTGTTCTCATTGTTCAACTCCCGCCTATGAG
>NW_016107325.1:9172833-9232257 GCF_001604975.1 Cebus imitator
GTGATGCCTCCCGCTTTGTTCTTTTTGCTTAGAATTGACTTGGCTATGCGGGCTTTCTTTTGGTTCCATATGAAGTTTAAGGTGGTTTTTTCCAGTTCTGTGAAGAAGGTCATTGGTAGCTTGATGGGGATAGCGTTGAATCTGTAAATTACTTTGGGCAGTAAGCCATGAAGAATTTTAATGGCAGGGGAAATGCTCATAATATAATATTCAAAACATGGACCCAAAACTCTCATATAGTTTTATCTCAATTTAGTGACAACATGCATAGAAAAATGACTGGAGGGTAATAAACCAAAATAAGAATAGTGTGTTAACTTTTTATCTTTATGTTATATTATTAAGTTTACTTATAATGTGCATTATATATATTTGAGATGAAGTCTCACTCTGTCGCCCAGGCTGGAGTGCAGTATTGCAATCTGGGCACACTGCAACCTCTGACTCTTGGGTTCAAGTGATTCTCTTGCCTCACCCTCCCAAGTAGCTGAGATTACAGGCGCCCACCACCATGACTGGCTAATTTTTTAAATTTTTAGTAGAAAGGGAGTTTCACTACATTGTCCAGGCTGGTCTTGAATTCCTGACCTCACGATTTGCCTGCCTTGGCCTCCCAAAGTGTTGAGATTACAGGCATGAGCCACTGTGCCTGGCCATTTTATAATTTTTAATAAAATAAGACACAAATGCGAACAGTAATTAATTCAAAAATATAAGATAATGTGTGTAAAATATCTACTCTCCAGTCAAACAATGATTTTTATAAAAAATATTAAAAACCCTTAGATAAAAAAATACATTTGGCCACATAAAATGAAAAATGTCATTAAGTAAAAAATAAAATTAAAAGATAAATACAAAATTTACTTTAATTACTATTTATATTATTCATAATGGCATAACACTACCAATTCATCAAGGAAAAAAACCAAGACCCAGTGGAAGAAAATTAAGGAAAATACAGTGTATAAGAGTAATTCGAATGATCAATAAACATAAGAAAAACTCACAGAAGCCTAGCATATGATAATTTCTTCACTTTAAAGATAAGGAAAATGAAGATGAAAAAGGTCATATCATTTGCTTACATAAACAGTGACGAAATTCAGATTCACCCTTGGAACTTTGTATCTCATGACCTGTCACTATCGGGACTTAGGAAACCAACTGGCCTTCATCTAGATAAGACTTCTGGCTTACTTCGTTTTTTCTTCAGCTTTATTCTGGCACAATTGACAAATAAAAATTTTATATATTTAAGATGTACAGCAAGACTTTTTCATATATGTATATGTTGTGAAATAATTACCTCAATTGAGCCAATTAACATATTTATTACCTCATATGGTTACTTTTTTTTTTTTTAGCGTTAGTGAAAACACTTAAGATCTCTTAGCAAATTTCTGGTATACAATCTGCTATTATTAACTATAGCCAGTATGGTATACATTAGATCTCTAAAACTTATTTATCCTGCATAACTGAAACTTTTTACCTTTTTACCAACATTCCTGCCAGCACACCCCTCCCAGCCCCTGGCAATCACCATTCCACTCTTGACTTTTATGATTTTTTGGATTCTCATATAATTATGATTTTTTGGATTCTCATATAACTGAGGTCATACATTATTTGTCTTTCTGTGTCTGGCTCATTTCACTTAGAATAATATCATCCAGGTTTATCCACGTTTGCAAAAGGCAGGATTTTCTCCTTTTTAAGAAAATATTTTTTGTAGTTCCCCTTATTATCAAGTGCTCTTGAGGTTAGAATGAGGAATATTCCGCCTTCCCTGAACACCAGACCCTCACTAAATTTAAATTAAGTTGTATGACACAGTTACTGCTTGCTTATAAATAGATTATATTTCTTTCATGAAGCTATTAATGTCACCAAAATAATTCAAACAAATAGGAGTTTGTTTTTCCTTATCTAGCATGTTCAATATTATTGAAGTCAAAATGTATTTTAAGTGGCTTTTCAGACAACTTGGAGAGTATGTCTTATGTTACTGAATATTCTATATTTAGCCAACCACATAATCTAGCAGCAACATAAATTTTAGGGTAATTTTTATGACTTTCATATATGTAACTATTAAGTTACACTCTTTTGCATTCAAACATAAGTGCTATATTCAGGCTTTAAATGTTTATTGCAGTGATTACCACGTCCATAGCCCACCTCCTATTTGTTTGACGATAGATATGACTCTAAAAGCATATTCCCATGCTGAAAATTTTCTAATGTATTCATTAGGGCTTTTAAAATACAAACTAGAAATCAACAGGTTGTCTTTAAGGTTTCTCCATTTGTAGTGTTATTTCTACCACAGTTAAAAAGAATTAGCCAGTTGTGATCTAAATGAAAGGTGCATCTGGTGTGTTTCAATTTTAGGCACTGATGGTGAAAAAAATGTTTTATTTTATCTTTTTGAGACAAGGTCTTGCTCTATTGCCCAGGCTGGAGTCCAGTGGTATGATCATGGCTCACTGCAGGCTCAGTCTCCCAGGCTCACGTGATCCTCCTGCCTCAGCCTCCTGAGCAGGTTGTCCCACAGGCAAGAGCCACCACACTCGGCTAATTTTAAAATATTTTTTGTAGAGATGGGGATGGTGTGTGATTCATGATGTTGCCCAAGCTAATCTCAATCTCATGGGCTCAAGCGATCCTTCCACTTCAGCCTCCTGAGTAGCTGGGACCACAAGTGCGTGCCACTATGTCTGCCTAATTTGCAAAAAAAATGTTTTTGACCACATGATTACAGGTAGAACAGACACAAATGGGCTTAAGTGTTATAGCCAAGAACGTTTTGTCTTTCTCAGGTCTCTGAAAGGTTACCCCCCATTCTCATCAGTAACAGAAGCTCTAGTGTGGGTATAATAGACTCTCCAAGAAGTGACTGCTTATTTAACTGTTTCCTAGCTAATTCTGATAGGTCCTGCTCCCAAAAGACAAGTTCCCTTTTATGTTAGTGCTTCTCAAACTTGAATGTGCACATGAGTGACCTGTGGCTCTTATTAAGACGCAGATTCTGGTTCAGTAGGTTTGAAGTGAGGCTTGAGATTCCTTATTTTTTAGAGACCCCAGGTGATGCCAATATTTTTGTTCCACAGACTATACTTTATGGGGCAATGTAGTACAACCACCTTCCAGCCTGAATCACTAGTAGATGCTGCACATTTGTGCACCCAGTTATGGGTTTGATGCATTTGTGTTTATCTGTGGTTAGGGTTTGTTCTGCATTTAGTGAATCTTCTCCATTCAAATGGAGCAATTATAGAATTTGTGGATCTATTTGCCACAATTATTAAACAGTTTAATTTTTCCTGCAAATGATCCTTTCCTTAAGTAGGAAAGCAGGAATTATGACGAGAAGGAAGAGAATAAGAACAAGTTTTGCATGCTTTTCAGCAGTGGCAACAAAAATTCTAGCACATGGATAGACCCAGTGGTAAAATCAACATGAAATTGTTGAAGGGTCCCTCTACTCCCTGTGAACTCCCATGCTTCCTGTGGTCCTAAATGCTGGGAATCTGGTGCTTCATGGCATGGCTATATATCTGTTTTATTGTCTCCAGGTTGTCCTCCCTTCCCCTTGTTAAGCACCCTGCCAAAATCATCTGGCATTGTCCAATCCATCCATTTCCTTGAACACTTATTTTGTACAAGGTGGTCTAAACATGGGAAGGGAATGAATGGTCTCTCTATATAAAAGACATTCAAAAGTAAATATCAAAGGCGTTCCATAACAGCTATATTTTATTTCAACAGAAAACACAAGGCAGTATCTAGAAACTCAGCTTAGAGGAGAGCTTAAAAATCATTAAGCTCAATTCTTACCCAGCACATTGAGGGCAATTGTCTGTTAAATCTTTGTTTAATTTGTTCCAGGAACAGAGGGTTCACTAAGACCCAGGGTAGTTTATGCCAACACTCGTCAGCTCTAATTGTTAGAAAGTTCTTATTTATAATGGATGACTCTTTCTATTAAGACATATACTCACAGGTTACTGAGGAAGAAAAGTTATTGTCTGCTGGTGAAGGCTGGGGAGACCTCTTAGAGAAGGAGATATTTGGGCAGAATCTTGTGTTCTACTAGAATTTAGGAAAGTGGAGAGAAGTTGGGAGGGCAGCATTCTCATTCTCTCAGAACTACGCTTCCTAATTCTTCATCTAGACCCTCTAATTTTGCTCCAGTGTTAATGGATATCTCGACTTTAAATACTAAAAAGCCATCAACAATGTGTCAGACACCACCGTATCATCCCATAGATGATATTTGAGCAAACAAGTAAGCTTTTCAGATTCTCCTCACTCATAAAGCAGATGATTATCCACCCACTACAGCTGCGCCTGCTCTAATCTAATTCTAAAAGGCTAGATTTATCCAGAGGGCAAACGAAGTAGGCAGACGCACAGCTGTTGTTTGGAGAACAGTACAGTGTTGCGGTGAAAAATAACACTGGCTGAAGATAAGCCCAGCAGATCTGTGGGAGCACAGCTTTAAGCCATGTGCCTTCACTGGCTTCACTGGCTGAAAATAAGCTCAATAGATCTGTGGGAGCGCAGCTTTAAGCCATGTGGCTTCACAGTGGGAGCTGGTCAACCCTGTTACCCATCTGGATGGGATGGTTTCTATTTAAAGCCGTCAACCCAAGTTTCAGTTTTATGTAAGGCAGACATTTTCTGGGCATCCCTTTGCATGGAGAACAAAGTGACCAGAAATGCAATTCAGAATATAAATAACAGAGTACATATGTGTAAGGGAATGGAAAACATGTTTATATTGATGGCTTCCACGTAATTTTTTTTTTTTTTTTTTTTGAGTTGGAGTCTCATTCTGTTACCCAGGCTGGAGTGCAGTGGCACGATCACGGCTCACGGAAAAGTCCGCCTCCTGGATTCAAGCTATTCTCCTGCCTTGGTCTCCCAAGTAGCTGAGATTACAGGCACCCACCAACACACCTGTCTAATTTTTGTGTTTTTAGTAGAGACAAAGTTTCACAATGTTGGCCAGGCTGGTCTAGAACTCCTGACCTCAGGTGATCTGCCTGCCTCAGCCTCCCAAAGTGCTGGAATTACAGGCATGTGCCATTGCGCCCAACCATGATTTTTTAAAGAAAGAGAGTAGCATTTGTTTTGGGATTAAAACAATGAAAAGCTGTGGGGTAAACGTGTACATGTTTTTTTTTTTTTGAGGAGGAATAGTGGGTCTCCTAGAAACCTGGAGATGCTGGGACCTCCTTGAGGAAGTCAGAGGGAAATATTCCTTGTTAATTAATTTGGAGGAGGAGATGAAAAATGAGAGGAGCAGAGGAGGAGCTCAGAGGGTGAAGTCTGAGAACTGGTTGAAGGCCTTTCTCTGAGATGTGACCCTTCCTCGCAACCACTCTAAATCTTTAAGAGATGCAACAACAATATCAAACATTTACACGCTGCATGATGTAAGTAGATTTTATGGAAACTGATGAAGGGATTGTGTTTTGCATCTAAAATATTATGGAACTTTACAGATACGAAACAAAAGAACAATGGTTTATGGCAGCATAGGGGCATGTGAGAAAGAAGGCCAGAAGAATTTGCAGGAACTGTGGAGTAGGCTCAGGATTGTGGAAGGGGCAGGTCCACAGCTGACATTTAGCTTTCACATATAAAATTGTTTGTTCCTGGGAAACTTCCCACCTGAAGCTAACAATTTTTTTAAATTGCTTATTTTTTTTTTTTAAGAAATGTCTATTTCCAAAGGTCAGGCTGTCTTCCAGAATAGGGAACGTCTCCCACTATGTTTGGACTATCGCAAGAGCCCCTACAAAGCCCTAGGGGTTTTCAAGCCCTGTTTTTCTAAATGTTTAAGCTTATTTCATTTCCCTTGTCTATTCTTACAGCTTAAAAAACAACTAAATTCATTTTGAAACGTTTTGAGACATAGAGCATATAAAATCCCAGGTCATATTACTCAATTTCCACTCTACAACTTTCACATAGGGACGCAGTAGTTAAAAACTGTAACTTAGAAAAATTCTTAAGACTTTACAAGAAGGCTAAATTTTATTACAAAAGTCATAAGTCACTCGAAGACTGTCTTCTTGGAATAAAATAATTTTTACTTTTTCTCAGAAGATACTTTATTGTTTTATCTTCCAGCACCTAAAGATTTAAAGAACAATGCTGCTATGTGATGGGACTCCACTGCATGAAGCCTGAACTGAATTCCTTCTCCTGGAACTGGCCTTTCTATCCTCTGGCAAAACAAAATCTAAAAATGAAAATACATCGCTGTCACTGTACCTTGAAAATAAGTTTCAAATGTGTTTGAAAATTTAAACTGCAAGCTGAGATACAGCTTGAGGTGTTTTTCTTAAATTGTTACTAAACTGCCTCTTCTCAGTGCAACATCCAATTACTGAGCTGTCTGCTGAAGTTAAGCAAGGTGATGATTGTACCTAAACAATAAATGCATTTCGGCTGAAAGTTTTGACTCCTTGTTTCTTTTGAAATAATAGTAAGTGAAGAGGATTAATATAGGGTTTCCTGCCAGGGTATAACTTTAAAGGGGTTAAATACATATAAATTACATAAATTTGAGTCCTTAAATGTTTTTCAAGCATCTTAAATGAGTAAGATACATAAGCATACACTGACAAAAAATAAAACTATGACATTGTTTCAGGTGTCAAGGAGTTTATAATTTAAAAAACTATAAGTACATGTTAATTTAGTGATGGAAAAGTGAAAAAATATGTGCAGACATGTATACTTGAGAGGTTTTAAGAATATTTAGGCATATTTCAAGTAATTTCCTCTGAAGGATCTATGCATAGTGTACATGAATACTATCATAAAAATACCAAAGCTAAATATATTGATAATCTTTGTTTTCAATGAGCAAACATTAATGAAATGAAAAAGTGTCTTATAAAAGACAATCACGTAAATTCTTTATCTGAATGATGTTATCAAGAACATTGTTCATAACCCAGTTTTACTCATATTCCCTATGTAATTTTCCAAGTAAGCCATTCTGCTGAGAGTTTAGTCCTTGGAAAACTTGATGTTCTTTTGAAAAACGGGTACATTTTCTTCCTTCTCACAATGACAGCCATGAAGATCAGGCAACCTTCCCTGGGTGCTGACAGGCTCGGAATTGGGACTCCAGCTCACTCAGCATAGCTGTGTTCATTTTGGGTTGTAATCTCTGTATTCTCCCATGTCCCTTGTCATTGTTCTTCACTAATATTATTGTCTTGGTTTCTCTTCTTCTCGCTGCAAGTGCCTCTAGGTAGATGATTTTTCAAAGAGGCAAAGGATGACACATTTAACATGTACCAATCGCTCTCCCTCCTGTGTCTCCAGCCTCATTGTCTTTCCTGAGACCTAGGGTGGTATTCCTAAGTCTTGCTTGTATTCTGTCCTGTTCTTTAAACAGATGGCTCCATCTAGCACCTTCTTGCGTCCAACTTCCAACTTGTTTCAAACGTGATTCCTGAACCAGCAGCATCAGCATCACCTGGGAACTTTTCAGAAATGCGAATTCTGAAGCCCCACTCCAAGTACTGAATCAGAAACTGCGGGGGTAAAGCCCAGCAATCTGTGTATTTAACAAGGCCTCCAGGTGATAATAACACATGTCCAAGTTTAAAAGGCACTACTCTAGATGAAGACTGGGCTCTTTTCTTTCTTTCCTGGTCTATGTGTTCTCTAGGTCACAGCATCTCTGGTCTACTCTACATATTTGCTCTGCCATCCTGGCAAATTCTGTATACATTTTTAGAGTAAGTATAAATTCTTAAAAGACCTTATTCTATTGAGGTAGCAAATTATTATCCTTGCCACAGTTAGTAAAGCATTCGTGGGTACCCTTACTGGTGGGTCACTCACCGATTCAAGCTGGGGCCACTCTTGGACTACCTGACAATACTTGCTCCAATCAATAACCACTCCTAATTAAAAGACAGACTATTATTCCTTTCCTAAGCAAGGCTACAGCAGATAAACCAGAAGGAGATCTATTATGTTCAATAACTATATCTTTAATTAAATAGTTGTGTACAGTATGACTTCAGCAGAGGACTAATTGAAAATTTCTTAGTTTGATTCGGTCTCCTTTTAAGAAAAACAAGAGGCAACAATTATTGTTTGGCATCACTGGAAATAGTTCAGGCAAGGCAGTTTACCCATTCTCCTATCCAAGTACTAACCAGGCCGACCCTGCTTAGTTTCCAAGATCAGATGAGATTTGATGCATTGAGGGTGGTATGGCCGTAGACTATTTACTCATTCTGATGTTTGAAGATGGTTCAAGTTAGTGTTGTTAATGAAGATTCTATAATAAATGAATAATGACTCAATTTTTAAATTACACAGATACTATCCAACTTATGTTTTTAAAGGAAGTGTATTGCTAGATGTTCTCATTTGTGTGTAAACGTCTGATTACTGCCTACTGCCACTTTTTTAGAGTTAAGAAGCACTTAATGTAGTGACAGTTTCAAAAACTGGTTTAAGACCTTTAAGTTGCTTTGTGAGGGGCAACAAGTGGGAGGGGTGGGAAGATTTTCAGGGGAATCTTACTGAATTGAGGCAGAAAATAGATAGAGGGGTGGGGCTCTTACAGTTATGCATGGTGGCAAAATGTACATGCAACTATTCTTGCAAAATAAATGTGAGTTCCTAAGATTTATTCAATTATAATTTGAACGATACTGGTAATCCATGCAGCTAATAACTGGGTCACAAGCAGTCTTGTTCTATAGCTGATTAAAACCAAATAAACTAAGAAATATTTATTAGGTAGTAATGCTGCACCCAGTTCCTACAAGGAGCTTTCATCTACTTGAAGAGTCTGAAGCAACATCAAAGTACAAGATAAGAGATGGTTATATGCTACATCGTGTTATCCTTGACATGCTTCTCTTTGTACACGCATAGAGATCTCATCCCTCATGACTTTAGTTAATAACTATGTAGGTCAGTGTTTCGCAGTCTTCAGCAGTGTAAGGACAGACTGTGGCAAAAATGTCTTACATGGAATGAAAGCATTTTTATTATATTTTACCTAAACACGTACCAATCTATAAACAGGCACAAAATGCTTAGCCTTATGACCCTTAACTATAAAAAAACAAATTTATAAGTTAAATACAGAAAAGCTATCCAACAGAATTTAAATTAATTTATTGGCAAGGATAATGATTTATTGAAAAAACAAATCACCACTAAAACCTTGAGCATGGTTCTACCTGCTAAAATGCATCTTCCTTTGTGTTCGACAGGCCTTTCTCAGTATGAGTCACACAATGAGTCAGCTCTCACCACTTTATTCAAACTACTATGAACCTACCCTTAATACATTTCCTGTAGGACTTTTTTTTGCATTTGATTTGTACAAACTCATCATATATGTATTAGCTCTGCTTCTGATAGAGTCTTGTTATTTGACAGCAATTAATATAGTACCACAGATGGACAGCCTGACTGGAATACAAATGAAATGGAAATCTTAGGTGACACTTGATACAAGGAAGCCATCCAGATGGCCCCAAATTTTCATGCTACTTTTTAAAGATTGCCATAGATATGAAGACAAAAAATCTTCATTAAAAAATCACTCAAAAATATTCAGTAAAAACTGAGGGCACCTGTGGTGGGCACAGCTGTGTCTCCCAGATCCCCCTGCAAGGAAGCATGTGGCGACAAAGCTATCAGCAGACCGCCTCCAGCTCTCAGTTCCTTTAGGGTTTGCTCTGTTGCAAAGAGCTGCCTAGCCCAAGAACTCATCCTTCTCCAGATGTCTACATTCAATGATTGATGGAGGCAGCAGTATCAAAGCCTGCCTATTTCCCCCGAACAGCGACAATTCTGATGGGTCATATATGCACCAGCTTCCCCGTGGGGTTGCCTGAGGTCAGCCTGCATTGCAGATCTACCTTTCCCTACCAATTCTGCTTTCCCCTCTCTCCTATTAGTTATGACAAACTCTGTCTCAGTATTTGCTTCCAAAGGCCCAGTCAACAAGAGCTCCCAGAAATCTCTCCAAGGAACCCTGAGTGGACTGAGAATCCTTCTATAGCCCTGATTCTTCTTACACATTTCTAGTCTCAAAGTTCAGCTTCCAGTTGTGCATTCCTGACCACACCTCAAATTCAACAGGTCCAAATTTGATGTGTAACTGATCTCGTTGGTTTTTACCACAGAACAACTGTGTCTTGCCGCCCCGCCCTTCCCCCCGCCAACACTCATTTTATAATGGCGCTACCACTGTATTCCCACGGCATCAGAAGACAGGAGGTGATTTGATTCCTCACACACATTGCTCCTCACAGCCAGTCTATGTTTCAGGCTTCCTTGCATGGAATGTCCTTTCCTCATTTCTCCAGGGATCCACTTTCCTTTAAACAAGGAATGCTGCTAAAATTTATGTATTATTTTCAATAGTTTTGGGTTTCCCTTCCCTTCAATTCCACAGACTCTTAAGGACAAAGAAAAAATCCACCCCTCCTCCCCCACCAAAGGACACCTACACAAAATTCCAACCCACAATCACCTACTTATTTTGGAGCACAATATTCTGGTTTGCATATTAAGTAAATGGGGGATGGCAGAAAATACTAAACGCTTCACTCTCCTTTCTTCAATTAGCAGTAGTGTAGTGCAGTCATTAGAACAAAACATTTATTTTCTTCCAGTTAAAGGTAAAATACATTCAATTTTTCTTTATCTTTTATATTGCACTAAAGAGTCATGAAAACCAAGTCTTGATAAATGCCAAAATAATAATTTTATAATATAAATAGAGACTAAAACATCTGTAAATGTTACGTGGTTTAAATTCTATGAAAACATACACATTTTTTAAAGAAGTCAACTCACTGAAAGATACTAATATTTAAAATAGAAAGTTGTGTTGTCTGCTGAACGTGAGAATCTGAGGTATTTGTGTGAGAGAAATTGTCAGGAAAGCAGTAGAACATTTCCTGCCCGTGGGTGCAGTCTTGAGGATTTGTAACCGCCATGACGAATCCAAAAACCATCACCACAGCACCAATGGGAAGCATGACACAAGACATAATCTTATCTGAGTGTGTCTTTGGTTCTTCAGACAGTTTCAGATAACAGGCTGATGGAATGATAAAAATGAGGGGAGTTGCACAGAGCACACCCTGCATGATGAAAACAAGAAACAAGATAAGGTTACTAGATGGAAACATTCTTTGGACAGTTTTTTGAAGCACTTACAAACTGTATCTTTCATGCACATGTTAAACATTTGATATGTTCAGTTGAATCAAAGAAGGGAAAGAAAATAATTCTAAGAAAGACTTAGAAATAGGTTTTGCCTTTTCCACTGGCATATTTACAAATGAAAATAATGAGACACCATAACAATATCAGACTTAAGAAAATATTATCAGAAAATAATATAGAAAATAAAGCAGATGATAGGACTGACTTCTGGCACTCTTGAAATTTCCCATATTTTCAGTTCATCACATTTCCTTATATTCTTCTTTTAAAATTACTGTGTATCCACTATGTACTTCAAACAAGAATGGTCTATTTGTCATTTGTATATAAGAGGGAAATTTTGGGGAATTGTGTAGGGGGTATGATGTCTTTCTTCTTTACCTGAGCTTGTGTGGAAGTTGTGCCTATCTGTGTGAGAAAGAAAAACTATAACCCTAAGACATTTAACATGAAATAGCATTTCTAAATCCTCTTTCAAATAAAACTAAGCACATCAATTACTGAGAAAGCTGACAGCAGAGCTAAATGACTATAACTAATTCGCCCTTCCCCACATTAGCTAGGAATAAGCCCAATTAAGAAGAAATGTCAGATTTAATAATGAGTAGTAGAATTGTCTGTTACAAAAATACCAACAGCTATTGATGTCAAAGGAAGAGACTTTCTCCTCAAATAAGCTAATTCACACTAAAAACTTAGCGAATAATATAAATGTTAGCATTTAATGCATTTTACATAATATATTTATCCAATTATGTTAAATTTTAATCATAGTATATTTAAAAATGCGACATATTAATAAAATACATTAAAATTTTATGACAAATGTTCTCTTAAGCCATAAAACATACATTAAAAAATAAATTTTAATGTGTATATTTGAGGTTTACAACATGCTGTTATAGAATACATACAGATAGTAAAATGATTATTGTATTGAAGTAAATTAATGTATCTATCATCTCATATAGTTACTACTTTGGTGATGAGAGCAGCCAAAATCTACTCATTTAACAAAAGTCCCAAACATAATACAATTTTATAAATTATAGTCCTCATATTGTACATTACATCTGTAGACTTGTTTGTCCTACATACCTGTTACTTTGAATTCTTTGACATTTCCTCCCTTTGTTTCCTGCCCCTGGTAATCACAGTTTTATTCTTTTAAATCTAAGTCTCTATATTAGGCATTTAAAAATTATTCCATATATGAGAGATCACGTAATATTTTGCTTTCTGTGTCCTGCTCATTTCACTTAACATAACGTTTTTCAGGTCTATTCATGCTGTGACTAATGGCAGGATATCCTTTTTCAAGGCTGAATAATATGCTGTGTTATAAACAGATCTATATGACATTTTCCTGATACATTCATACATCAATGAACACTGAGGTTGTCTCCATCTCTTCACTATTGTCAATAATGCTTCAATAAACATGGGAGTGTAGATATCTTTATGAGGTGGTGACCTCATCTTTTTTGGGTATATACCCAGAATAGTTAGTCCTGGGTCATTGAACTGGGTCATATTCCATGGAAGTTCTATTTTTAATTTCTTTAGGAACCTCCATTCTGTTTTCCATATTGACTAGTCCAATGTACATTCCCACCAGCAGTATACTAGGGTTCCCTACTCTCCACACTTCTGTCAACACTTGTTATTTCCAGCCTTTTTCATTATAGCCATCCTACAGGGTATGAAGTGATATTGCCTAGTGGTTTTAATTTGCATTTTCCTGATGATTAATGATGTTGAGCACTTTTTTCATATACCTGTTGGCCATTTTCACATCTTTTTTAGATAAATATCTGCTGGGGTCCTTTACCTATTTTTAAATCAACTTACTTGTTTTTATGCAATTGAGTTATAAGAATTATTTGTAAATTTTTTTATTGTAACGCCTTATCAGATGGTTTGCAAATATTTTTCCCAGTCTTCTGTAGGTTGTCATTTGTTGCGGCTTTTATTTTCGTTTTTGTTTGTTTTCTGTGCAGGGGTCTTTTAGTTTGATTTAGTCCTATTTATTTATTTTTGCTTTTATGGTGTGAGGTTTTAGTGCGATATTCAAAACAATAATTTCCAAGGCTAACATCAAGGAGATTTTACCCTATGTTCTTTTTTAGGTGTTTTTATAATTTTGGGCCTCACATTTAGGCATCTTATACCATCAGGGTCCAATTTCACACTTTTGCATTTAGGAATTCAGTTTTGCCAGCATCATTACTGAAAACTGTCATTTCCCCATTGTGTCCCCTTTTTTTGTTTTTGTTTTGTTTTGTTTTTTGAGACGGAGTTTCACTCGTGTTACCCAGGCTGGAGTGCAATGGCGCGATCTCGGCTCACCGCAACCTCCGCCTCCTGGGTTCAGGCAATTCTCCTGCCTCAGCCTCCTCAGTAGCTGGGATTACAGGCACGGGCCACCATGCCCAGCTAATGTTTTGTATTTTTAGTAGAAACGGGGTTTCACCATGTTGACCAGGATGGTCTCGATCTCCTGACCTCGTGATCCACCCACCCTGGCCTCCCAAAGTGCTGGGATTACAGGCTTGAGCCACCGCGCCCAGCCATTTCCCCATTGTGTCCCCTTGGTCCCCTTCTAGAAAACTAGTTGACACTAATTTTGTTGACTATTATGTTTAGATTTATTTCTTAGCTCTCTTTTATGTTCCATTGGTCTATATTTGTGTTTTTATGCCAGTACCATACTGTTTCAATTACTGCAGCTTTATAAAATTTTAAATGGGGAAGTGTGATGCCTTCAACTTCATTTCTCTTTCTCAGTATTGCCCTGGCTATTTAGGTCTTTTGTGGTTCTGTAGGAATCTGGGGATGGTTTTTCCTATTTCTGTGAAGAATGCCATTAGAATTTTGATAGAAATTAGGTTGAATTTGTATATTGTTTTGGGTCATATAAACATTTTAAAAATATTAATTCTTTAGATCTATTCACAGGATATCTTTTCATTTATTTATACATTCCATTTATTTGTGTCTTTTTCAATTTCCTTCATCAAGGTTTTAAAGTTTTCAGTATATAAATCTTTCACCTATTTGGTTAAATTTATTCCAAAATATTTTTGATGCTATCATAAATGACATTGTTTTCTTGATTTCTTTTTTAGCTAGGTTATTATTTGTGTATAAAAATGCTACTGATTTTTGTATATTGGTTTGTATCATGAAACTTTACTGAATTAATTTATTAGTTCTAGCACTATTTTTGGAATCTTTGGGGTTTTCTACATATAGGATCATGTCATCTGCAAATAGAAATAATTTTACTTTGTCTTTTCCAATTTGGATGCCTTTCATTTTTCTTGTCTGATTGCTCTTTCTAGTACCCTCAGTATTATCTTGAAGACAAGTGGTGAGAGTGGATATCCTTACCTTTTACTGGATCTTAGTAGAAAAGCCTTCAGTTGTTCCTATTAATTATGATGTTAGCTGTGGATTTTTCATAAATAGTCTTTATTATGTTGAGAAATTTCCTCTCTCTATATATAAACTGTTGAAAGAATTTCTATCAAGAAATGATGCTAAATTTTTTTGCACCAGTTGAGATAATCATGTATTTTTTGTTTTCTCTGCTTTTTTTTTTTTTTTTTTGGAGACAGGGTCTCACTCTGTTGCCTAGGCTAGAGTGCATTAGCATGATCACAGTTGAGCCTTAACCTCCTGAGCTCAAGTGATCCTCCCACCTCAGCATCCTGAGTTGCTGAGACTACAGGCATCCTGAGTTGTTGAGACTCAGCATCCAGAGCTGTTGAGACTACAGCCTGGCTAATTTTTTGCAGAGATGAGGTCTCACTATGTTGCCCTAGCTGGTCTCTAACTTGTGGGCTCAAGTGATCCTCTCGCTTCAGCCTCCCAAAGTGCTGGGTTTACAGGTGTGAGCCACTGCACCCGGCCAGCCATGTAGTTTTTATTTTTCATTCGGTTAATATAACATTTCACAAATGTTGTTCTCTGAAATAATAAAATATAAATTTTTAATATATAAAATCAGTAACAAATGTGGTACTGCTTTACAACTAAATGCAAGCTTTTCATAAAATATGTTTTTCTAAATTTAAAAGTTAATTTGTAAGTATAACAAAAGCAGAAAGAATAGTATAACGAAACCCAATGCAACTATCACCTATGGTTTACAAGCTTTTTGACACATTATTTTGGTAAATTTTCTCCAGGAAAAATAACAGCAAAATAAATTTGAAGTTGGATGATGTAAAATTATAAATTGAACCTTAAAAATAGCTTTAAAATAGCTATATTCCCACACCAGTTAATAAAATTGCTGTGGGTTTTATACAAAGCAATATTTCCATACCAGAAATATTATTACTATTATTCCAATAATATAACTTTTTGAATTTTTACAAAAATGAAAGTGTCCAAAGGAAGAATAGTAGAGACCACACTGCATGGAAAATAGTTCCAAAGTAAGAGCCATAAGAATGAGAAAATACTAAAAAATACCAAAATTATGTTCTAATTTAAAATATATGGAAAATATACTTTTGCCATTCATAGCATCTGAATTCAAATGAATATCTACAAAGGGACACAAAAAATAAAAGATTAGTTATCAAATAGCTGGAATGAAATGTACTACGAATTTCATAGGTTCTATCCTGTTATTTGCTTTTTAAGTTATGGAAAATACTGTAAAATTTGGTCTGTATTTATAACAAAAAGTATTACCCCTTGGTTTCTTTAAAATAACAATTTATGAAAACAACAGAAAATAATTCAAATACAAATATATATGAGTATGTGTGTGTGTGTGTGTTTCGTGGTCTCCTCTTTGTAGGAACAAACATGCAGCTAATTCATCTGGAACTGCAGATTGTGAAGGTATTATCAGGATGAAAACTGCCCCCAGCTTCTGCTAAGAAGTTGTCATCAGTCAGCCTTTTGGTACTCTTCCAAACTTAACTTGCTGGGCAGTGCAAAGCAATGGGTATTCTGTTTATGTTATAATTCGTAAGTGTTGAGAAAGTAGCGATTAGAGGAAAAACTATATAGCTCACATTTCTACTGGAAGAAGTCCAGTTGAGTATCTTCTTTAGATATCAGCCACTTTTTTGATATTTAAAAGCTCAGTCTTACTAAAGGTTGTTGCTAGAAGTCAAGATCATCAGTAAAATGATAATGTGGTTGCAGCTGATCTATTCCCTATGAACTAGTCTAGCTTATTTGTACTATTTAATGTAGACTTGCTTAAGGATACACCACTGACTTTGGAATAATTTCTGAAATTGCTTGACAGGATACAAAACCATAACTACTTATTAAAAAGACAACAAAATATAGTCTAAGTTATAAAGGTGGGACAGTACTTATTAATTGATAATAACACTATGGATGCCAGGGCATTTTGCAACTTGCTGGAAAGAACAGAAGCTATTGAAGATTTTTATTGCCAGTACAGATTGAAAAAGGGTCTGAGCTTTCCTATCTGTATAGAAATCTGTCAAATGATGCAAGGAAGCTGGAAACTAAATAAAATAATGTTTAAACATCTTTTAAATTTCTACTTTGTAATCAATCTAAATTCTGAAATTCACTCCTATATTTTAAAAAGAAAGTCTCTCTTGCTCAGGAAATCTTTGGCAACTGGGACTAAGGCTCGCTCACCCTGAAGGCTGTATTTCTCTATCTGGGCTCTTGCTGGCATTTGGCTTGCTTTCTTCCTTCCACTGTAAACTACATACTATGCTTGATGAGTTGGTTAAGGTGGCCACAGGCACCAGCTGCTTCATTTTCTCTCTTTGTTCTGCGGCAAGCAGAAACCCATAGGGCCCAATTACTGTAGATGCCTCTTTTCTCTAATAGCAACATTAGTGCTAAGATGCTAGATTCTTGTTACCAAGAATAGTGCTTACGTTTATTTGATTTGCTTCTGAAATGAAACCTTTAAAAACTTAGTGTGTGTTTGCTTTGGAAAAATATTTCATTGTTGTCTATTGCCATGAAAACAAAAAAACAAAAGGAAAGCAAAGTTCTAATTTTTTAAATTTAATAACTAATACAATCTCAAATCATTTTATTCCATATTATTTTGTTATACTAAATAGTAGCATTTCCCTAACTTTGCAAGATCTGATTCATCTCACCTGTGAAGCTCATTATTCATCTCATCTGTGAAGCTCATTATTAATCTCATCTGTGAAGCTCAGAAGCCAAAATGAAAAAGAATAAAGTCCTAAAATTGTTACCTAAGATAAAAGCTATTAGCTACATTTCTAAAGTATTACAATTACTAAGATGAAAGTTATTAACTAAAAATTATTAAGACAAAAACCTTTTAGTTCCATTTTATTTCATCTCCTGGTATGTTTTAACCCATTTATTAAAGTCTCTATATATGTATCATAGATTACTCTTAACCTTTCTTACAGATAAACTCAATGCATAGATTTTATAACTTAAGAAAGTGGATAGAGAAATGGGAATAATTATTTTACATAATTTAAAATCTTATGCTTAGGAAATCTCAGAGCAGTATAATGATTTAAAATGTGAGCTTTAGGGTCCAAATGCCTGTGTTCAAATCTTGATTTTTTTTGCTTGTAACTAGAATGGCCTCAGACTATTTAATCATGCAGTACCTCAGTTTCTTCATCTGTCCACTGAATATAGATAAAAGTAGATGATGCATGCAAAGTACCTGGTACAGAGTAAGTACTCAATATATGAAAGCTCACATTACTATTACTATTTTGAGATGGAGTCTCGCTCTGTTGCCCAAGCTGGAGTGTCATGAGGTGATCTTGGCTCACTGCAACCTCTGCCTCCTGGGTTCAAGTGATTCTGCTGCCTCAGCCTCCCTAGTAGCTGGGACTACAGGCACATGTCACCACACCTGGCTAATATATTTTGGATTTTTTAGTAGAGATGTGGTTTTACCATGTTGGCCAGGCAGGTCTCGAACTCCTTACCTCTGGTGATCCACCCACATCAGCCTCCCAAAGTGCTGGCCCACATTATGATGATGATGATGTTATTATTGTATTATTACGTATAATGAGCCACAGCTCTTGGCCCACATTATTATTATGAAGCAGAACACAGCATGCTTTGTCACTTCTAATGTGTTGCGTGATCCAGTGTGTATTAGTTACTGACAGACATGATGCTTGATTTGGCTCTATTAGACATGGAAAGTGCCCACACAAAAAGGAGTTGAGTAAGATTTGAATATGTTATTGTACACACCAAAAGGCTTACTGAGGTGAAAAACACATATTCTCAAGTGGTCTAAGAATGGATCCTAGATTTTATTAATTCTTGCAAAGTGTTTTAAAACTAGTGTAATTGTCTTTGATTCTTATGTCATAACAGACAATTTAGCACTCTAATTTTTAATGTACGTCTATATAATCAGGTTTTAAAACATCTAAAGATCTTTAAAAAAAATCTAAAGATCTTGAATTATATGTTAAATTTTAAAAATAGTCCTCCAGGACCAGCTCAGATCTTGACTTTATAATAGATATTCAGAAGGTACTCTTCTATGACTACTCTGTAATACCAGAATTCTGTCTTAACCAAAAAAATTTCCAATGTAAATATAATAGAGGATATTTAATATGATTATGTGCCTACAATTTTGTTGTGCAAATGCCATGGAGATCAGTAATTAACTTCACAGAAAGTAATGGTTAGATTTACAAAAAATATACCATTCCTGAAAAAATGAGCAATATATGTGCACTTGATTAACTTGAAAACAAAAAAATTTGTTGTGCTATGAAGATGTAGTGACTGTTCAGGCAGATAATAAATATATTTTGTCTCACAACAAAATCCTAAAATATCAACAAACAAATTTATGGACTCAAACAAGATAATTTGTAAAATAGGAAAAAGCAGGGTTTGGAGATCATTATGTTGATTATCTCCACAGCATAGCTGAAAGATTACTACTACTGTCAACACCAACCATGTTTTATAACACTTCATTTCCTGGTACTACATTACAGAAAGTATCTTATGTCTAGGAATATTTATAGAAATAGATCCTGAACTGTAGTCCCAAGGTGCAATCACCCATGCAATACTTTGAGCACTGTGTTCTTAGCACTGTGCCAAATACTATGGAGGAGGGAGGGGGTGGTTAAGTATTCTTCAAAGAGCTTACCAATTGTTAGGTAAGGAAATGTTATAGACCGTTACAATACATTACACGAGATAATACATAAATTAAGTCAGCACATTAATGTAGCAGTGATCCATCTACACAAATCAAGGTCGGTATGTGAAATAATTTTTAGTGGCCCTACTCAAAATTATTTAGGATGTAATCATCCTTGAAAGATGATGATTACATTTAACATAAGATGTATTTTCCTATGGTATTTGGCCTATGCAAAATCGGGAAGAAGGTAAAAGTTAACTTCGGCACTTGCTTACTTTCCTATGAGTTTTCCTTCCTTCCACTGTTGGTGGAAAAGACAATTCTCCAGTTCCCTCAGGTTATGAAAACTGCCTGCACTCTACTTTCCATTTGTAAGAAAGTCCCCAGTAGGATCCCTGACTGAATTCCCGCCTGCCTTTGTATGGAGTTTCAAATCAAAATGGCATCTGGCGGATGTAGTAACTTGAGAACTGACAATAATACCGTCACCTATGCCTCATTTCTCAATGAAATGAGTAAATGACGACTTGGGATCCCAACTATACGGGTTTCCCTTCCCTGTGATGCACGACCAATAAATGCTAAATGGTGGGTGATTCTGATGAGAACTTCTGTACGGATTATAGAAGGAGATTAACCACTTTGTAGTGGGAGAACAACTTCCATTCCTGGCTTAGCAAATGGCATCACTATTCTAGTTCCACAGAATAAAACCAAGAAGTCATTCTGTCCCATGTCTTCCCAATGAAATCTGTGTTACCAAATTGTGCCAATCTTTTCTCAAAAATGTGTTTTGGGAATCCATCCACTTCCCTCTGGCTTCTTCTTCTTCTTCTTTTTCTTTTTTTTAGACAGGGTCTCACTCTGTTGCCCAGGCTGGAGTGCAGTGTGGCACCATCTCCACTCCTGGGCTCAAGCAATCCTCTGATCTCAGCCTCTCGAGTACCTGGGACTACAGCAGTTCCACCAAACCTGGCTAATTTTTTGTAGAGATGGAGCTTTGCTATGTTGCCCAGGCTGGTCTCCAACTCCCAGGCTCAAGGGATCCAACCACCTTGGCCTCCCAAAATGCTGAGATTACAGTGTGAGCCCTTGTGACCGGCTTCCTCTGTCTTCATCATCTATATTGCAGCTGGACTTTTATGTTTCTTTGTGAGAATGCATAGATCCTGTCTTATTGCATTCATCCTTATATTCTATTGTGTGGCACATAGTAATTACTCAATAAATATATGATTGGTGAATAAAGGAATTAGAAGTTGTACTGGATCTTAAGATCTTCATAAAATTTGGATAGAAATGAAAGAAAAATAATCATGATAGGAAATAAAAAGCAGATAAGACAAAGAATAATGGAAAGAATTGATATGAGTTATTCACAGGCCAAAAAATGAGACTGACTAGAGCTGAGCATAGATTTTCAGAAGTAAATAGGAAATACTTTACATAGAGGACAAGCCTGTAGAAGCAACATAATTTATACTTGCTCTGGTAGGAAGATGGAAACTTTTTAGCAGGATGCCGATAAAGTGAAAGCAGAACTTAAATATATGATAGTTGAAACAGAGCTGGGATTAATTCAGCTGTGATATTATGAGGACTTCTGTTTATATCATGGCAGTGCAGACTACAAAAGAAAGGTCTGGAGAGAGAAAAATATTTAAAGAAAAAGAAATTATGTCATAGCGAGTGAATAGATGTAACTCAAATCCTTTCATATTTTTCATAAATTTCACTAGATATATTATTATTCAGCAAAGTCAAAATCCACTTAATTTATAGTTATTTTTTAGTAACACCTATGTATTATATAGTAAATGAAATATGCGAAAGTACTCTAAGCCAAGGTTTCTAAACTTCAGCACTATTGACATTTTAGATGGGATAATTCTTTGCTGTGAGAGGCCGGCACATCGTGGGATGTGTATCCCTGGCCTCTACCCACTAGAGGCCAACAGCACTGCCTACCCAGTCATGACGACCCCGTATGTCTCCAAACAACCATGGCTTTAAAACTATAGAGTCCCATAAAGCACACAGAATCATCATTGAAAATATTTACTATTACAAACATATTTTCATTCCACTTCAAAAAGTGACATTTTTGTTAAGGAAAATACATCTTATGTTAAATGTAATCATCATCTTTTAAGGAAAAATTTAGAGTGAAAAGGTAAATCTTTAAATGTACTTACATTGAGTTCTAAAACTATCCCAAGGCAGTCAATTAGCAATGACACAAGCGTGGCTACAGTGATGACCATCACTGTTACAACAATGTGGAAAACCAACGAAAGATTCCCACCAAAAAACACATTGGCAATCACCTGCCGAATAAACAGATTATTATGAGAGGGACTTTGAAAGGCATGCAGGATTTATTGAGGAAGTATTTCATAATAGCATTTAGGAGTATATAAAGTACTACCAATAAGACTATTAATCAAATCTCAAGTCACTAGGAATGTTCTATTTTTTCCGAAGTACTTAAATATAGACACGCATATCAATAACAAGTATTCCTTCCTGAACTATTAGTGGATTATATTACAGATCTATAGTGTGGCATACCAATGTTTCAATACATATGTCTTTCAAGTGTAAGAGAGACTTTGGAAAGTTATCGTATCCTTTTTTCTTGAGTCCAACAAGGTTACTGCTATAACAAACTAGGCATACTATTTAGATTATTTGCATGGCCTCTAAAAAGTAGCTATCACATTTCCTTTAATAGTACTGGATGTTTAATATCCTTTACTAACAGTAAATTAATCCTATATAAATGAATTCCTATTTGTTACAATTTAAGTCTATTTTATCTTGCCTTTTCTCACCAAAAATGAGGAAGAGTTCATCACCATTTTTCATTACTACTCAGATCAGAAAAGCAATAAAAAATGGCCTACTTAATGTGTCCCATACTATGATATGGTTTGCAAAGATACAATGCCAAGGAAATGATTCCTTTTCTCAAGAATTCATTCTTGGAGGTATACAGTCAAACTTAAAAAAACAAGTTATGATCAATTTATAACAGGACAAAAAAGATCAAACAGAATTTAGGACTAGAAGAAGCTTTAAGTATCTAGAGCTGTCTCCTTAGAGTAATCTCCTTTACAGCACCCCTGAAATGCTTGACCTACCTTGGTAGGATTTGTAGCAGAATTACAGGCTGAAGCAAGAGCATGTAAAAGAGCAAAGAGATAAGAACAGGAACGATATCTATGGAGGGTAAAGAGAAGATAGTCTGAATGATTAGTGACACTGTGCAAAATAACAGTGAAGCAAGAGTTGGAAATGACAGGAGAGGGTCACAGGCTGAGGTATCATAAAGAAGTCATCTCTCTAAGCTGGGCTGCCTGGATATGCAACACTTCCCATATGTCACATACTGCCAAGACTTTGCTAATAATTTAATGGTGGTATTAATAACAGAAGTTGTAATGTCTCTCCAAATATTATCTTATTTAAAATCCATTTTTACAGATGCCTCTATGATGTAATTGTGAGAGTGAAAAATCACTTAGTGAGGCAGCCAGTAAGATTTATTAAGGGTAGACAGCCTTTTCAGTGCTTTTATGAATTGAAACGTTTCTATTACATTTTTGTCAGTTGCACATTTGTGTCTGTATGTGTGTGTGCATGCAGAATGAAGAGCAAGAGAAGGGAATGGTATAGATACCATTCCTCTGCTGAGTATTTGCTATCGTGGCAGAGATTTTGATTTAGTTCTGTCTTCCTGTCATAGCAGCTAGAAAGGAAACTCAAGTTTCAAGTACGAAAGACAGAAGTTGTGCAGGTGAAGTGACTCAGACCGCCTACAGGCAGTTTACTAGAAACCACGTGAGAATGCACCATCTGTTCTTACTGATCTAGAGATCAGATTTGAACCTAAGTACTGGGCAGAAGCTAAAATGATGCCATTTCCTGCATCTAACAATAGCTAGTACAGTTTTGAAGGGCTCTTACATTAAAAAAAAAATAGTTCAGTCTATTTCTCCTTTATAGTCAAGGTAGAGAACTGGCCTGTGAGATGTATGTGTGTAAGGGAGAGGAGTGCTAGTTGTAAAGGACATGCACAGTGCTGGACATTTCCCTCTTCTGTTTCGCTGTGTGGTCAGTTCCTTATCTCTGGAACTGGCTTAGGGTAAGCCCTGGCCTGCCTCAAGAAGCCTGCGGATTACTGAATGTATTTAAAGCTCTGTAGATATTTCACTTTGCACATTAGACTCTTTCACATGGTGCACTGCACAAACAGCCTCTAGGAACAGATTCTATGACTGAGCCCTTTTCAGTGTGGTCCCTGAAAGACCCACTGTGAAGCAGGATCATGTTTTACTGCTAACTGGTATGGTGGAGTTTTAGCTGATAGCATAAAGGATTCCTGACAGGCCATGTTATCCAATTTTACACCAAAAGAATGAATTCTCTCTTGGCTAGTCTTTCTCTACAAATCCAGGTGGAATATATAATGCAATTTAGAGCTGGCTTTGACAATAAAATATATTTATATGTAAATAACATTCTATATATTTATGTGATTACTTATATGTTAAATATAGTTGTAAATATATACATCCACATATATAAATATATAAATAAAATATATCTGTAAAGCTAAAAGTTTCAGCTAAATTTTGGTTCTCCATGGAATATAAGATATTTTAGTTTTTGAAAAATAACAAAACGAGTTAGAATCCATAGAGCACTGTAGAATCTACAGTGTCTTTAATACACGTTGACTGATAAAACATCTAAGGAAAAAGACAGTTTTGTAAAACATGTTTTAAACCTTGGTACTTAATTTCTTTGTAAGAATGCCTTAAAGGCAGCAACTTTAGTTTGGCTATTGCTAAAGGCTTACAGTCACTTTGGAATGCAGTTGCATACACATTTGTGCTCATGGTAATATAATTCAAATCCGCCGAACCTAATTTTCAAACCCAACTTTTGAAAAATTGTCTTGTAAACATCTGAATTTAAATTCATCTTTAAACTCTGACATTTTAAAGTCAGAAAAGAAAAATTTACAAGTTATACCATTTGTCATGCCCTTGGAAATTTGCCAAACTGCAGTATTTATAAATCTTCCTAAATTAAATGTGGCAGAGAGACCAGCTGGGTAAAGTGTTGGGAAGAAACTGTGCTTACCTCTCTAGTCACAAAGCATTCCATCGGGTAGGTCAAAATGACAGTGACGCCATAACAAAACCTTCCAAATGTTACCAGGTCATCATTTCTGCAGTAATTTTCAAATAAATCTCCTAGATAATAATATAAAATAAGTTTATTTACTAGATACTAAGTGTTTGAGGTAACTATCTAATAATTGAAATATTAGGTATTAACAGTCACGCATCGCATAATGGTCCACATATATGATTACAGTGCTGTATTTTTACTGTTTTTTTCTATGTTTAGATACACAAATACCATTGCATTACAGTTGCCTACGGAACTGAGGACAGAAACATGCTGTACAGGTTTATAGTTTAGGAGCAATAAGCTATGCTATATAGCCTAGGTGTGTAATAGGTGCAACCATCTAGGTTTGTGTAAGTACACTCTGTGATGTTTGCACAATGAGGAAATCACCTAAGAATGCATTTCCCAGAATGTTTCCCTGTCATTAAGTGACACATGACTTATAAGCGAATCTCCATAAACTTCATTTCATTTAGTTAAATGAATAGATAACTGGGTCTAAATATAAGTTTTTGAATTCAATAACCATGTAGTTATTCACTGATTTAAACCAGTACATGCTCCACATGAACATAAATCCATCACCATTGGTTTTTCTCTTATTATTTGTTTTTGGTAGATTTGCTGCAAATTTTTTTATTGAATTCTGAAAAATACTTTATCCATTGTCTTCTTACATCAGAATCAACTCCCTAAATTCTTGGACACTGGCTTTATAAATTGGTTTCTGGTCTTTGTTTCTGGTGAGTAAGTGACTTCATCATTTTTTAAAAAGTCTGTTAAAATAAACAAATTTCCTTTTGAAATGCTATTCTTAGATCAAGAACAATCCTGAAAGGAAGAGTAGACCAGCACATCTGGGGAGCTGAATTTCCTGTGTATCATGCTATAGGGTTTCATCGCAACCTTGGGGCCACGAAAGAAATTTCATACATACGTTGCCTTTCATGGCATCGCATGAGCCCAAGGGTAAATGCATTGATTCAAAACTGTGAAAATATGACAATTTCCCAGAAAGAACTTTAAATTTAATAAGTTTCAGACTAGAAGATGGACTAAATATACCTTGAAACAATTCTTATTTAGAGACTATATTTCTCAGCTGTCTGTGAAGACATAAAAGGATCTAATTAGGGCACAGATGTCACGTATCAAAAAACAATTACCTACAACTGCACAGTAGTCCATGGAATAAATTAAAAAAATTAAAAAACAAACAATGACTAATGCTGAAACAGAGTATTTGGGCTTGTTTATTTTCTGACTGTAACACGCTTAAATGTTAAAATTGTGGTTACTTTTAAAAATTATACTTAATTGAAAATTAGATAAAAGTCACTCCATACTATAACATTTAAAAAGAAGAAAAACTCTAATACCTCTGTATTGTTTTTTCATTACAAAGCTGAATACTCTAATTTGCCTCTTCCCAAGATGTATTTTAAGTGACTGTCTCCCCTCCCCCCATCAATTAGAACAAATGTACATTACTTTAGAACCTCCCTTTTGGGTAGGAGGGCATTAAAACTCAAAGTAAAGGTGGCAGAAACCTGCTTCAAGGTCGATTGAAAAGATTCCAGCTCTCTAAGAAAAAAGGATGGAGGTTCCCTGTTCACTAACCACTAAAAAAATGAGCCATAGTATCTTTTCAAACGTCACTGGAAATGTCAAGGAGAATCCAGAGTTCCCACTGCCTCACAAGTTGAAATCTATCTACTGAAAGAGGCTAGAAAAGAAAAACACAGTTTGTACAAATTAGACTAGATTTGCCCAAGGAGAAGTGGCCTGGAGAAACAATGTCAGCTTATGGCAGCTTGAATCTGAATGTATTTTAAAGAATTAAAATACTAGGGGGAAATCAACATCAAACACCTGTCAGCTTTGTTTTATAAAGATTTAATTTTATATGAGCCATTACACTGACAAAAACTCCAGGAAGATTGACTAACAAAAAAGATTTATGTCTCATAGAAAAGGCATTTAAAAACCAAGGTCCTGTAAAGACCAGAGCCCATAGGTCATTTGGCTTGGTAAACTATGCAGCAATAGCGATACATGGCAATGTTTTGGAGCACCATTCTTATCAGAACTTTCAAGGTCACTTTGTTACTGCACTCTAGTGGCACATGAATGTATTATATTTTTGGCTGCATTGGAATTTTGTCAGTCATTATTTTTTGAAGCCATCTTTCTTCATTTTAAGAAATATTTGCCCAAAATCATAGTGATCTGTAACCTCTGTTCAAAACAAGGCAGGCTTCCTCCCAAGAGCACCCAAGTGTTTTCAGAAAACTAAGCTAAGAAGAGCTAGAGGCAAAGAGACAAATTTCAGAGGGTCATGATTGACCAAAATAGGGGAGGCAGAAAGAGAATGGAAAGAAAACTGAACCTGAGAGTCAGAAGACTTGTTTTCTAGTTTGTCACCAGACAGCACATGAGCAAGTTACTTCATCTCTTTGTGTTTTAATCAGGGAGTAAAACTAGTTATTCCACTTCCCTTCAAGGGGTTGTCTGAAGGTCAATGAGATAATAGACCTGCAACAGCTATGAAATATGTAAATCACAGCCTATTGCTGGACTGCCCTGATTATTACACTACATCAATGATTGAATGTAAGAGCTGAGGGAAGTAGAAGGGAGGACTGCTCAGTTGTTGGGCCTGCTGGGTGAATGCAAAAACAGAGAAATATCTTCGGAAGGAGGAAGAAAAGGTCTGGTTTACAGGGAAACATGATGTTTTGTGATTAAGACAAATATAGAACAATTGAGTAGAAATGTCCTACAGGCAGCAGGTTGGCGACAAAAAGAAAAGTCCGGGTTAGAATTAAAACAATGAAAGCATCTGGAAAATTTGTTGAGAGAAGAGCAAACAATATGCTTGAGACCATTATCTGGGTGGCATGGAACAGAGTGGAGTGGGGGATTAGAGAGGGTAGATAAAAAGAAAAGAAAGAAAAAATTTAACAGAGAGAAAGAATAACAATGATAATATAGTAATGTTCTTTCCTCTAAGGGAGAAAAATTTGAGCAAAGAAAGGAAGTTCAGTATTGTTAAGTGATTCAGAGAGATTAAAGAGAATCCAAATCGAGAAGATTATTTGCTCTGAAGATTGGGAGGCCACTGGTACCTTTGAAAATGAAGCTGCCCTGGAGAAAAGCCAAAAATCAAGTGTTGGGAAGTGACAGTGTGGAAGGAGAGGGTATGGGCTACAGAACTAAACTGAGGAGTTTAAAAAGGTAAAAATTAGCAAACCAACAGCAGGGAGGCAGGAGGGTAGAGAGAATGGGTGGAAGAGAGTAATCTTTGAAATAGAACACTGGGCATACCTGTACCAATAAGCAGAACATTGGGTATACCTGTACCAATGCACGTGAACACTAAAATATGCCATAACTGATTCTCTCATTTTACCTTGGGTGAAGCCCGTAAATGTCAAGTATCCACATGTAGCAAAGACTATACAGATAAGTACAGAAATCACGATGGACATACGGATAAGGCGGGACCACTTAGCTACTGTGGGTTCTTCTAAAGAACTGTAAACTAAGAAGCAGTTATGGTGGCAAATAAATGCTGCAATACAAAAAAAGAGAGCATTATTAAAGCAAGCACTAGGGTTTTCTTTCTAGTTCTGAAATTCAAAGACATGTGCTACTTTAGATGCCAATGAAATGAAGTTTAAATATATGAATGTATTAATATGTCAGAAAATAATTTTTCTAATAACTCTAAAAATGAGACCATTCATTCACATCAGGCTTATATGATCTTTTCATTTCACTCTTGATATAAACCAGGCCAGTCCAACCTTCCCTCTCATTTTCCTTTTCCTAATGACCCTTCCCATCTTAAGGAAAATCTAAATACCATAATTTTCATTCCGTGGCTTCCTTTGCCATCTGGGACATAATAAAGTAGATTTAGACATCTGGCCAATTTATAATACTTTGTGTGCAAGGTTTGAAGAAGTCCATAACACTTGCTAGCCTTCCAAGTTAAGAAACATGATGACTATAATGAGTTTTCTGCATAAGAAATGGATTTCTCCAAATTGAAGCAAATTTTAGTGATGAGGGAGAAAAGTTTGAGCCTAATTTTATATTGGCACAAACTAGATCATATGCTGCTAATAGGAAATCTACAACTTAGGACATCTGCTATCCAGACATAAATATGAAACACAGCACTTTTTTCATGGAACAGACAACTCCATATTAAGAAAGGGCCTTCGAAACCACATACTTACCAAAAGACATAACCCCAACCGCTTGAATGGCATTGGGCTTTGCAAATACCCAAGCATCTTCTGTTTTTGGTCTAGAAGAAGAATCAGTTAACTTGATAAATGGTTAAATAAATTCAAGCATCAGTATATCAGATAACAAGAAATGGTATTACAAATATAAACTGAGTGTCCTCAAGCCAGAAATTAATAAGGGGCTCCCATTTATCTTGTGTAATCATAAATAAATTTCCCAGGAGCATAATCGTTATCTCTTAACTCCAGTCCTCTAAAATGTACATCAATACTTGGAGAGATTCTATTTTTACATATGTAAAATATCCAGACTATGTAGTTGTGAATTTGTTTATTTGGTCATCAATTTAATAGCAAGCATTTATTATGCACTCACTAGTTGAGATAATTTTTGAGGCAGATATAAAAATTAATAACACCCAATTATTGCTGTTGATTCCCCTCTTTTTTCAGGCTTAACCTACCCAGGAAGAATTTCATCAGCACTACAGTTTATTGAGGGAGGGAAACATGAACTAATACTAATTGTGGTTGTACTATCTTTTGGAAACTCTACTGTGTTATCTCATTTAATTTTCACAATAACACAAGTATTATTATCACCATTTAACACATGGTGAAAATCAAGCTCTGGATGGTGATATAACTTGCCAAGCTTTTGCGGATGATGAGTGAAGAAGTTGAGATTTATCTTCTTGGTTTATTCATTCCCATATTTTTTCTGTGCTGAACCAACAGACAGTGGCCTCAAATTCCCACCTGTAGATGTATTTCTCAATGGAATTTTGGAACTATTTGCACTTTAAACAGTTTGAAACAGACTACATCCTAGTGGAATGAAAATATTTGGTATTGGCAGTGATAAGTCTACCTGACTAACACACCCTGCGTCATGATGAACAGCAAAGGCTCTAGGGTCAGTTAGCCTCCATTGTTCTTCTGGCCTTCTTCCTGAAGGATGGCAGTATATAGGCCGGGGGCAAGAGGTGGTGAGGTGTATCAGGGTTTATCGATAATAGAATAGGCTCCTCTAGAGGGATAGAAAGCACTGCCAAGTCCTTTGAGTTTTAAGCTGTCGCTTGCAGTATTCTGGCGAATGGTTTTGTGATTAGCTGTGTGATTTTAGGCAGGTTACAGGACTTCAGTTTCCACATCTATAAATTGAGGATAATTGTAGTGTCTAATTCATTAAGTTACTGTGTAGATGAAGTGAGATAAAATATGTAAAGCTTCTGGAAGAGAGTTTATCACAGAGCACATGTTCAATAAACAATCATTAGTATTAATATTATTATCCAGTGTTATTAATGACGGTAGCAAAAAAGTCTAAAAATATGGTCAACTTTCCTGGGAAGGGAAGGCTGGAGTGAGACTCAAAGTAATGCATGAAAAAAAGAACTGGGAAATTCCTAGGAAGCGTGAAAAGGCACTGGGCGTTTTCAATAAAAAAGAGAAATTCTAAAGCTGAAGACCCGTCTCTTTCATAAGTTTGTTTATTCATTCTCTATGTAAAGAAGGTACACACAAAAAATTCTTGTTTGTTTTCCACACTTTGTGGAATTTACGCATTATATCATCTTTTTCCCACATATGAAATGAGCAGTTATAGACACAAAGAAACTTTACAGAAAGGCTGGCCTGCAGGGAAGGCCCTGGATTATTACGAGACTTGCTCCAATTCCCAGTTTTTGGAGTGGGAGCTACTGCCACCTGCTGCCTCCACTACTCTAAATGCAGTCGACATTAAAAGCAGCATACCTGTTAAATTCCAATGTTAACGTGAAAAAATATATATTTTGTACATGCTCCTTAGAAAATGATTTAGATCAGGCAGCACTAACAGTTGTAGAAACTTGAAGATTCTCTAACTTTGCAATATGTTTTAAATGGTATGCTTTCCCTCTACGGTTTTTGCACTTGGAAAATATTCATCCCTGCTCCCCAACCCCAGTACAGATTGTGGTGGTGTCCTACTTTTTAAATCTTATATTAGTAATAAAATGTAGAAGTTTCATTTTCATTTTTTTCTCTTCCATTTAAATCTTTCCCCGGGTCCATATGGTTCCTTAAGTACATTCCCGGAGTGTGAAACAATACCTAGAGATAATTTTGGATTTTCTCTGTTCATCTTAATGATGATGATTTTATAAGACGGAAAGTGCCAAAAAAGATGTTACAGATAGGAGAATGCATATGTCTAAATCTAGGGAAAGAGAAAGAAACAGATATTGAATATGGCTTTCCAATCATTTATAAAATAGCCTAGGATTGAGTTCCGGATACAACCAGTTGTACAGGAAAAAAAAAAAAAAAAAGAGAGAGAGAGGAAAGTGCTTGGGTATATTTTACGAGATTGCTGAAACTTTGATACTCAACCTGGATGAAAATATAAAGGTATAGATCTTTTGACTTTGAACTGTAAATGCTAAAATATGAAATGAAATATTTTCAAATGCCATCAAGCAATTTATAAGATAAGGAATCATGACTAAGAATTTTTTTAAATAAACACAAGGGTAGTTTAATAACAAAATATTAATGTAATCCATATTTATTAATAGCTGTGATATTGATAGATATTAGTGTAATTTACCACATTAACAGATTAATGAAGGAAAGAAGCTTATGACCATTTCAAAATTTAAAGAAAAGTGTATAACTCAGTATTCATTTTGAAAAACATGCTAAGCAAACTAATAATAAAATAGAACTTCCTTTATTGGATAAAGAACGTCCACCAAATCCTACAGCAAATGACATATTTAAAGTGAAAAGTTAGAAATATTATAATTAAGGATGAAACTAGAGAGGATGTTCAATATCACTGCATCCAGAATATATTATTGATATTCCTAGCAAATTCAATAAAATAAGTAAAAAGTTGTGTAATCATTGGAAAGATTGTGTAAATTATTTTTACACAATATAATTACATCTATGGAAAATTCAGGGAAATCTGACGAGCACTTGAAATTAATAAGAATATTCAGCAAGGTTACTGGATACAAGTTCAATATACACAAAAAATCAAGAGGGTTGGTGCACACAAATAACAACCAATTAAAATGTTTTTTTTTTTAAGTGGCAATGACAACAAAAACACTAAATACTTTAAAAGATGTGGATGTTTTTAATGTCATGTTATACTTTTATTGAAAACCACAAATAAATGGAGAAATATACCATATCCATACACACGAATGGGAAGACTCAATATCATATAAACATCGATTTACCCCAAATTAATTTTTAAATTCAAGTAATAAAAAACAGAAAAAAAAAAGAAATAAAAGAATAAAATACAATATTGAGGCTGGGCACGATGGACTTTGGGAGGCTGAGGCAGAAGGATCGCTTTGAGTTCAAGACTAGCCTGGGCAACACAGGGAAATCCAGCCTCTACAGAAAATAAAAACATTAGCCAGGCATGGTGGTGAGCCCCTATACACCCAGCTACTTGGGAAGCGGAGGTGGGAGAATCACTTGAACTTGGAAGTTTGAGGCTGCTGCAGTCAGCCATGATCACCCCACTGCACTCTAGTTTGGTCAATAGAGTAAGACCCTGCCTCAAAATAAATAAAGTAAAATAAATAAAGTATTGAGGGAGGAAAAGAAATTTAAAACTGAAAAAAACCCCAAACCATAATATTAAAAATTACAATAAAGTTAATAAAATCAACAGAAGGTAATTATAAAACATCTGTATAATAAAAAATTTTATATACACATTTAAAAATATAGAGGTAAACTAAAAACTGGAAGATGAGCTTGGTCATGCATACACAGTTGTCCCTTGGTATGTGGGAGGGATTGGTTCCAGGACTCCCTGTTAGATATCAAAAGCCATGGATGCTCAAGTCCCTGACATAAAAGGGTTCAATACTTGCATATAACCTAAGCATATCCTTCTATATACTTTAAATTATCTCTGGATTGCTGACAATATCTAATACAATGTAAATGCTATGTAAATAGTTGTCATATAATATTTAAAAATTTTAAATATAAAATAGCCTAGGATTATTGTATTTACTATTATTATTATATTGTTATTTTTAATTTTTTTCCAATATTTTTGTCCCCAGTTGATTGCATCTGCAGATGCAGAAGCTGTGAATACAGAGGGCTAACCAAGATCAAGAAATAGTATTCAGTGTATTCTCAGTACTCTCCCCTTATCTGTAGGGTATATGCTCCAAGACATAGCCTTGGAACATATACCCTATCCTGCTATCCTATTTACAGCCTAATATACACCCTCCACCAAAATGAAATAACTTCCCTAAGGCAGAAAATATATTTTAAATAAAATTTTTAATTTTTTACTTAAACCTCCATGCAAATTAATCATCAAAAGTTAAACTTGGACACCCAATGAAACGTATGGAGATGGGCCACATAAGTTTATCTTTTTTCTTTCCTGAGATCCCACTAAACTGCTACTAAAGAAATTTAAAAGAGGAATAAATTCATGAGGGAGAGAATAGTGTGAGAAGAGACATCTGAGGAGAAGACACTCTGTGAAAAGGAAACTGGATACTTCCATGGTGACTATTGAGAGTAGATGTTGCAACCATGTAGACGGAGTTCATGATGAGAAAGAGATGATTCATTTTGCAAAACCCTGGCACGTGCAGGACTCAGAGATACCAGAAAGCTACCAAGGATGCTTCAGCAAAAGGAGAAAGTAGAGAAAAATGGAAGGTCTGGGATCATGGATAGAGGGTATACAACACGCAAAGGGGGTAAAAGGAAGTCCTAGGAGGATCATGGGGAGCGAAGTGAGAAAGCGATCTGTGTAGAATGGAGGACAGGACAGAAGGCTCTGGGACAGAGGCTTTCAGAAGAAAATAATAAAACGAATGGATTATATGTTTGAGCATCTGGAAAAGAAGTAACAAAAATGATCAAATTCAAAAGCTAAACTAGATATCCAGGTAAACACAAAACCAAAATTAAGTGGTAACTGTAGGGAAAAGAGAAGTGTACAAGAAGAGAAGCATAAACTTAATTTTAAAAGTTGTAGTATTCTCCATGTATGTAAGAAGAGGAAAGACAGCTTGAGAGAGCTAAATCTTCATCTACTGTAAGAGAAGATAACAGTGAGACACCACAAAAGGCAGTTACAATCATATTACTTAGAAAGAGAAATGTGAGAGACTGGGTGCGGTGGCTCAAGCCTGTAATCCCAGCACTTTGGGAGGCCGAGGCTGGTGGATCACGAGGTCAAGAGATCGAGACCATCCTGGTCAACATGGTGAAACCCCGTCTCTGCTAAAAATACAAAACATTAGCTGGGCATGGTGGCGCGTGCCTGTAGTCCCAGCTACTCAGGAGGCTGAGGCAGGAGAATTGCCTGAACCCAGGAGGCGGAGGTTGCGGTGAGCCGAGATTGCGCCATTGCACTCCAGCCTGGGTAACATGAGTGAAACTCCGTCTCAAAAAAAAAAAAAAAAAAAAAGAAAGAGAAATGTGAATGCCAAAAGATAAGGCTTAAAAGGCTTGAAATTTAAAAAGGGGTTTGGTAGGAGGCTACTCTATTTCATTAAATAGAGTAGTATTCATTAAATACTCTATTTGAATACTCTATAAAATACTCTATTTTAATGAATAGAGTAGTATTCATTAAATACTCTATTTCATTAGCCATTTGTAATATTTGATTTTATACAATCAGGTTAATAAATTTTACTTCATTTTTGAGACAGCGTCTCACTCTAACCCTAGGCTGGAGAGCAGTGGTGTGATCATAGCTCACTGCAGTCTCAAATTCCTGGCTTCAAGAGATCCTCTAGCCTCTGACTCCCAAGTAAGCTAGGACTACAGGCACATGCCACCACACTTGGCTATTTAAATTTTTTTTTTTTTTTTTTTTTTTTGTAGCGCTGGGAGTCTTGTTACCTTGTCCAGGCTAGTCTTGAACCCTTGGTCCCAAGAGATCCTCCTTGCTTTGGCCTGCCACAGTGCTGGGATTACAGGTGTGAGCCACCTCTCCTAGTCTGTGAATGTATTCTTTTGAGAAAAATAAATGCATTGAATAAGTGCAAATAAAAGCAACATTGAAAAGGAGCAGGATTCCTTATAATATCTTAGAAAGTTTTAAAAAGATCTAGACAAATAATGAAGGCCACTATAAAATTTAGATCACTTTAACAGCAGTGTTTTGAAAATGATTCAAAATATTTTAATACTAACAAAAACAGGGACTGGCTTATAGCATTTTGTAGCCTTTGCACGGCATGCACTTTTAAAATCTAAACAAATGCTTCATCATATATTTTTAAGAAACTCTTTGTGTTTATGGAGGTTGTGGCTGGAGATGGAGAGTGTTGGAGAGTTAAATTCATTTTGCAATATTGTCTCAGTTTGGATTCTTGCATTCTGAAATTGTATCCTAGTTTGAAAGACAAACTCTTATCTTTATAACAGGTGATTAACAATAAGGCAAGGTAGTAGGTAGCAAGTCCTATCAAAGGGAGTTCCAGTCTTCACAGACTGATAAAAAGGAGCATCAGAACTTAAACCTCTAGATCAGGAGGCTCAAAAAACATTGTGCCTCTCTATGGTACCTGCCCAACCTCTTTCAGCTAAACAGAGGCACTTTCAAATATACAATTCTGGCAGAGGCTGCTGCATTTTTGTTGTAAGAGCCTCTTCAGCCAGACACGTCCGGGAGTTAAGAGCTCTGGAGGACACAAAACAGAGGCTCCATGTTGCCTGTCACACTGCAAGCTATTAATGACAAGCAGATCTGGCCACTTCCCCCAGCTCCGGCAACCACCGAAAGCTCTGCCACTTTCTCACTCCCAGCTCACTTGTATGCTGATTATGTTCTGTACACAACCATGGTTTACACGAATATATAAAGCTGCTCAGGAAAATTGTTCTTAGAAATCACCCTGAACCATTAAAACTGATTTATTAAAACACACACACACACACACACACACACACACACACACACACACACAAATGAGAAAAGCATTCTAGGCTTGTGGATTGGAAGAATCAATATCATTAAAATGACTATATTAACCAAAGCAATCTACAAATTCAACACTATTACTATCCAACATCATTTTTCAAATTTAGAAAAAAACTATTCTGAAATTCATACGGAACAAAAAAAGTCCCATTAGCTAAAGCAACCCTGAGCAAAAAGAACAAAGCCAGAGGCATCACATTATCTGACTTCAAACTATACTATGAGGCTACACTAACTAAAGAAGCATCGTACTAGTGCACAAACAGACACAAAGACCAATGCAATGGAATAGAGAATCCAGAAATAAAGCCACACACCTACAACCATCTGGTCTTTGACAAAGTTGACAAAAATAAGCAATGGGGAGAGGATTCCCTATCCAGCAAGTGGTACTGAGATAACTAGCTAACCATATGCAGAAGAATGAAGCTGGACCCCTACCTTTTGCCATATGCAAAAATTAACTCGAGGTGGATTAAAGATTTAAATGTAAGACCTCAAAATATAAAAATCCTGGAGAAAACTTAGGAAATACCCTTCCCCACATTGGCTTTGGTGAGGAGTTTACAGCTAATTCCTCAAAAGCAATCACAACAAAAACAAAAACTGACAAGTGGGACCTAATTAAATGAAAAAACTTCTGCACAGCAAAAAGAAACTATCAACAGACTAAACAGACAACCTACAGAATGGGAGAAGCTATTCACAAACTATGTATCTGACAAAGTTCCAGTATCCGGAATCTGTAAGAAACTTAATTCAACAAGCAAAAAATAAATAACTCCAATAAAAGGTGGGCAAATGAAATGAACAGACATTTCTCAAAAGAAGACATACAAACAGCCAATAAGAAATACCTCTCAACATCATAATTATCAGAGAAATGCAAATCAAAAACACAATGACATACCATCTCATATTAGTAGAAATGCCTATAATTAAAAAGTAAAAACAAACAAACAAACAAAACCAGATACTCCAGCCTGTGCCACATAACTGGGACCCCATCTCTACAAAAAATTTAAAAATTAGCTAGGCGTGGTGGCACACACCTGTAGTCCCAGCTACTCAGGGAGCTGAGGTAGGATGACTGCTTGAAGCCAGAAAGAAAGTCAAAGTTGCAGTGAGCCATGATTGCCCCACTGCATTCCAGCTTGGATGACAAAGCAAAACCCAGCCTCGAAAAACAAAAAATATCAGATATAGTGGGGCTGTGAAGAAAAGGGAACACTTATACACTGTTGGTGGGAATGTGAATTAGTTCAGCCACTGTGGAAAGCAGTTTGGGGATATTTCAAACACATTAAAATAGAACTACCATTCAACCAAGCAGTCCCATTACTGGGTACACACCCAGAGGAAAATAAATCACTTTACAAAAAAGTCACATGCACTTGTATGTTCACTGAAGCAGTATTCACAATAGCCAAGACGTAAAAATCAACCCAGGTGCCTATCAACAGTGGATTGCATAAAGAAAATGTGGTACATAAACACCATGGAATCCTATGCAGCCATAAAAAAGAATGAAATCACGTCCTTTGCAGCAACATGGGTGCAGCTGGAGGCCATTATTCTTATCAAATTAATGCAGGAACTGAAAAGCAAATGCCACATGTTCTCATTTATAAGTAGGAGCTAAACATTGGGTACATGTGGATGTAAAGATGGGAACAACAGACTCTGGAACTGGGAACACAGTATAGTAGAGAGGGGAAAGAAGGAGGGGCAAAGGTTGAAAAACTACCTATTGGTACTATGTTCACTATCATAGTAGTGACGGGATCATTTGTACAGGTGACTGGGTCACTTGTACGCCAAACCTCAGTGTCATGCAGCAAACCCATGTAACAAACCTACACATGTATCCCCTGAATCTAAAATAAAAGTTGAAACTATTTAAAAAGTATATATTCTATTAGATCAAATTTTTATTAAACCCAAATAACTCTTCAAATAAATTTATTAAAAAGCTGATTTCTAGTCAAAATTTACATAAAACTTTATACTATTTTTTTTTGCTGAAATATAAATTTTTAGAATATGAATAATGTAGAAAGCTAGCATAGCTTGGCACCATAAACATCACAAATACTTCATTTTTGCCATTTGAGACACTAGTCTCATTTGAATCTCATTCTGTCACCTACTGGGTTGTCTCTCATTCCTCTGTGAACTCTAAAATTGGTATTAACTGTTTACTTCTAAGGGTTTAGATTAAAAGGGCAGAGTATGGGTGGGAGGGGGCAGGATTTTACTTTTTTGTTATAATGAATACTTGTCAGAATTATGGGTGTCTCTTTGGTTCCTTGTGTTTTTCATAAAACAGGACTAAAATACCATGTAAATTTAAATTAAAAATAAACGTAATTTCAGATGTGATGTCCAGATAATTCTTTGTCATTGGGTTTCTGCTTGGACTGTGCCTCTCTTTACCTTATATGCAGTCCCTGTACAGTTTCGTCCATATCACCCTCCCCAAGATCCAGACTTGCATTTCCAAATGTTTGGGTGACTCCTATTCCTCTTCCCTCAAGGATCTCACAAAATGAGGATATAAAATATTGAAAATGTACTATATTTTTTTCCAAATCATCTTCCCCTCCTATCCTGATAAAAAACTTAAAAGAAGGTAGACCCCTGTATGTGATTTTGCCATACCCGACGTTCAATTAAGCTGTAAGAGACCTCTGGAAAAGCTACGTGATATATTGTCTTAGTAGCCCCAATATCTAGAAGAGTGACTTACCAAGTAGGCATTTAATAAATGTAGTTTGCTGGCAGAATCTTCTATTTTCTTCCTTTGTCAGTGAGTTCTGGACCATCTACCCATATAGTTCTCTAAGCTGGAAACTTTGCCATCACCCTAAGTAACTCCTGTACTCTTAGTGCCTTCATTCAATCAGTTAGTAAGTTCTGATTTTACCAGCTTAAAATTACTTGAATTTCCCCTCCTCTTCACTACCAGTCTTATCCTTATATCATTTCCATTGGCAAATGGAATCCTTTTGCCTGGGTGCTTGGCTTGCTATAGATAGCCTCCTTCCAGGTCTTTATACTCCCATCTGTCCTTGCCTCCACTGCAAGAGAAGCTCAATTAAAACTGAGACTTGATCTAGTTACTCACCTGTTTAAGAACTTTCAATACCCCATCAACTAAAGTACAAATTCAAGTTTCTCACCACCACATGTAAAACTTTCCTTCATCTTGGTCGCTGCCAAACTCTCTAGGCTCATTTCCTTTTATACGCTGGCACAACTTTCAGCTCAGAATCACCAACATCCTAGTTACTTTCTAAATGCAGAAGCTATATAGCTTGTGGTGATGGGGAAGTCAGGATCAGTGGGTGCTATGGTTTGAATGTTTGCATTTCCTCTAAAATTCATGTTGAAACTTAATCCTCAGTGAAACAAAGTTAAAAAGTGCGGACTTTAGAAAGTAATTAGGCCATTAGGGCAGAACCCTCATGGATAAAATTAGCATCCTTATAAAAGTGCTTGAGGAAGTGAATTCAGTCTCTTTTGGTTCTTCCATCCCTTCCTCCATGTGAGGATGTAGCATTTGTACCCTCCAGAGGAAGCAGAGTTCAAGGTGTCATCTTGGGAGCAGAGAGAGTAGCCCTTGCCAGACACCAAATGCCAGTGCCTTCATCTTGGACTCCCCAGCCTCCAGAACTGTGACAAACAAATTTCTGTTCTTTGTAAATTACCCAGTCTGTGGTATTTTGTTATTGTAACGCAAAGAGACTAAGAACAGGACCATCTTCAGCAGTTTTTCAAAAGAGATAATTTGGAGATATGACACTTGTTAAAACTATGATAAAATGCATTTGAGAAGCAATGTAAAAAAGAGTTTTGGAGAAAATTGTCAAAGGAAGGCCTTTAATTTATATGGTAGTTCCCCCAGCGAATGGCAAAGTATTCATCTTCTCCAAGTTCTTCCTAATGTTAGAACCTCAAGCTCCATCTGCTGTTACAGTATATGTATCCCATCTCTGGGTCACACACATTTCTCCCAACAATATCTTCCAACCTGTCCCTAACAAGCTACCCATTCCCTGTGTCCCTTTTTGAAGCAACTAATGCGTGTTTATTTTTTAAAGCAAAACCCATGTATTTTCTTACCCTGTAATATTACCTGCCTGCATAGGTTGGGCTAAGGGCCCAACCTATTTCCTGTTTCCATCGCACTTACTCATAAGTTTATTACTTATTATGCTGAGATTGTCTTTCATAAGTTTGTTCCACAAACTATAGGGATCTGAGGACAAGGACTGTGCTTTCTTCATCTTACAGTCCCAGTACCTCGAAGAGCGACTGGCATCAGTTAGACATTTAATAAAATGTTATTGGCTCAAAGAACAGGTTCCCTTTTTCTTTCTATTTTTGCTATTTGGTTGTGAATCTGTACCAGAGACCAGACCAGTCTGGCTTCTAACTAGAATAACAGACAGGTGGTAAATCCCACTAAGGCATCTATTTATAAGAATAACTAATGGTAGGTGAAATAAGTGCTTAATATTGAGCAGTCTAGGCTGTTCCTCCAGCTCCGCTAACACAGTGACTGGACTAATCCTCCCTGAGCAGATATTGTCTTGCAAATGTCCTTCCTATTTTTATGTAGACTCAGGTAAAGCAATTGTTCTATGCATCTTTCATGTAGGCAACCTTCCTGGTAAAACATACCACTAGCTTTAACAGTGAGTGTTGCAGAGCCTGGAGTCAAATAGTATTTTAGTTATCAAATTAGTTAGCAAATTTTACTAGTATGGAAGGAGCCTTAGGCAAATTTTCTTTGACAGTGTTTGTATGAAATTTTTATTTGTCTCAAGACAATGTTTTATTGTCTCATTACTTCAAAATTTTGGTCAGTTAATCCCCAAGTTGAATGGACTAAAACGAGAAGGCACATGGATTCATTCATGCATCCAATTGATGATTCAGCAATTCTTTGATGCGTTCTAATTCCTTTGTTAGTCACGTTGCTGAGTAATGGGTATAAAGTGTGAAGAAAACAATTGTAATCTCTCTTCTCACTGTAGTTCCAATATAGTGAGAGGCAGAAAATACACATACAAAAAAAAACACACACACACACAGAAGATAACTAAAGATAATTTAACAAACACATTAAGATTTTATTCCTATGTGTAAATCCCTTCTCACTTCCTATGGTGAAACCAAGAGGAAATTTAACCAACCAGAATATTCACGTTCTGAACCTACTTCTATTTACCACACTTTCAGATAATCATCTCATCTTTGAAAAAATATAGGTTATCAGGCATGAATACTCAAATTCCCTTCACTGATCTTCAGAATTCGTTCATAATTTGCTCCTTATATTCTTATCCTATTGTTTCAAAAGGACAAAGTATTTTAGCTCCTCTCCAAGATCACCCTAACTATATCTTGAAGTCCAGCCTTTCATCATCTCACGGAGGACTTTGGGTTCTATGTTTTCGCTTGGCCCATGTCACATGTTCAATATATCCCATGATAAAGAAGGTATTTTTTAGAGCTCTTACTCTCTGAAGTCACTGTTTTGCCATGTCACTTTCATTCATAGATGTTATTCACAAAAAAAGAAGAGAAGGACAGGGAAGGGGAAAAATAGGAGGAAGAATACCCCAAATTCACTTTCCTATCACTCACTTATGTCTTAATTTTCTCTAACCTGGCTTCTACCCATACCATTTGATTGAAACTCTCATCACCTGAAGTGGACATCTGTAGTTTGCACCCTGCAAAGGTTACTCCCACTTCTGCTGGCATCACTGTCCTTTGGGACACCCTTTTCCCCATTTTTATTTCAGGTGCTTTAGTTGGGTTCATTCTATCCCTAAATCCAGGTCGGGCATGTAACCTAAAGACAAACAACTCAACACAGGCCATGATGATAGAGTCTGTAATCATCAAACATCTTTGTTAAAGCCAATCAGAGCTAATTCTATGAGTGAGGTTGGAGGTACCTTCAAAGAGAACATTCTTTCTCTTTCTACGGACTTGAACTTGAATTGATGTAGGTTGAGATTGCTGCTACCATCTTGTCAGGCAGAAAAGCTTTTAAAAACTAAAGCCAAAACAGGCAAGATATGATAAAAGAGAAATGATATCTGATTTCATCAATGGAGCTCTTAAATTCAAGCATACCTGATAAATAGGACTAATCTTGAACTTACAGTTAAGGGAGTAAATTCTCTTTTGCTTCAACCAGTTAAGGTTCTGTGCTTGTTTACATTTGCAACATAAAGGACGATAATTTATACATCATCAAAAAATTCAGTGGCTCCACATCAAAAAGTTAGAAAGATCTCAATTTAACAACCTAACATTACAATAAAATAACTAAAGAACTAAGAGAATGTCAACCCCAAAACTATCAAAAGACAAGAAAAAAACAAATCAGACCTGAACTGAAGAATTTGAGACACAAAAAACATTCAAAAGATCAATGACTCCAGGAGCTGGTTTTTTGAAAACTCAAAAAAAAAAAAAAAAAAAAAAAGATAGCTAGATAGATAGACTAATAAAGGTGAAAAGAGAGAAGAGCCAAATAAATATAATTAGAAATGACAAGGAGACTATTACCACTGAGCCTGCAGAAATACAAATAACAATCAGAGAATATTATGAACACCGCTATGCACGTAAACTAGAAACTCTAGAAAAAAATGGATAAATTCCTGGACACATATACCCTCCCAAGATTGAACCAGGAAGAAATTGATTCCCTGAAGAGACCAATAATGAGCTCTGAAACTGAATCAATAATAAATAGCCTACCAACCAAAAACACCCAGGACCAGAGAGATTCACAGCTGAAGTATACCAGCTGTACAAAGAAGAGCTGGTACCCTTCCTGCTGAAACTGTTCCAAAAAATTGAGGAGGACGGACTCCTCCCTAACTCATTCTATGAGACCAACATCATCTTGATACCAAAATCTGGCAGAGAAACAACTTCAACAACATCAAAAAACAAAACAAAACAAAACAAAAAAAACAAACTTCAGGCCAATATCTTTGGGGGATATCAATGCAAAAATCCTCAACAAAATATTGACAAACCAAATCCAGCAGCACATCAAAATGCTTATCTACCACATTCAAGTAGGCTTTACCCCTGGGATGCAAGGTTGGTTCAATATATGCAAATCAGTAAATGTGATTCATCACATAAACAGAACGAAATTAAGAAAAAAAACCATATGATTATCTCAATAAATGCCAGAAAGGCTTTTTATAGAATTCAACACCCCTTCATGTTAAAAACTTTCAATAAATTAGGAATTGAATAAACATACCTCAAAATAAGAGCCATCTGTGACTAAAGCTCAGTCAACATCATACTAAAGGGGCAAAAGCTGGAAGCATTCCCCTTAAAAACCAGCATAAGACAAGAATGCCCTGTCTCACCACTCCTATTCAATTTTATACTGGAAGTTCTGGCCAGAACAATCAGACAAGAGAAAGAAAGAAAGGGTATGCAAATATGTAGAGGGGAAGTCAAACTATCCCTATTTGCAAATGACATGATCCTATATCTAGAAAACCCCATCGTCTCAGCCAAAAAGGATAAGCTGATAAAGAACTTTAGCAAAGTCTCAGAATAGAAAATCAATGTATAAAAATCACTAGCACTCCTACATACCAACAGGACTCAAGCAGAGTGCCAAATCAGGAAGGCAATCCCATTCACAATTGCCACACACAAAAATGCCTAGGAATACAGCTAAGCAGGGAGGTGAAAGATCTATACAAGGAGAACAACAAAATACTGATAAAAAAAAANAAAAAAAAAAAAAGGGCTGACACAAACAAATGGAAGAAAACTTCCATGCTCCCGGATAGGAAGAATCAATAGCATTAAAATGGCCATACTGCCGAAAGCAATTTACAGATTCAATGTTATTTCTATTAAACTACCAATGGCATTCTTCACAGAACTAGAAAAAAAAACTATTTTAAAATTCACATGGTACCAAAAACAAACAAACAAACAAACAAAAAAAGAAAGGCTCAAATAACCAAGGTAATCCTAGGCAAAAAGACCAAAACTAGAGGCACTACACTATCCAACTTCAAACTACACTGAAGGGTTACAGTAACAAAAACAGCATGGTTCTGGTACAAAAACAAACACATAGATCAATGGAACAGAATAAAAAGCCCAGATATAAGGCTGCACATCTACAGCTATCTAATCTTTGACAAATCTGACAAAAAGAAGCCATAGTGAAAGGACTCCTTATTCAATAAATGATGCTGGGATAACTAGCCATATGTAGAAGACTGAAACTGGACCCCTTCCTTACACCATATACAAAAATTAACTCAAGATGGATTAAAGACTTGAACGTAAAACTCAAAACTACACAATCCCTGGAAGACAACCTAGGCAATACCATTCTAGACACAGGAATGGGCAAATATTTCATGATGAAGATTCCAAAAGCAATTGCAACAGAAGCAAAAATTGACAAATAGGATCTAATCAACCTAAAGAGCATCAGCACAGCAAAAGAAACAATCAACAAAGTGAACAGGCAGCCTACAGAACAGGAGTAAATTTCTGCAAACTATGCATCTGACAAAGGTCTAATATATAGCATCTATAAGGGACCTAAACAATTTTACAAGAAAAAAAATAAACCATTAAAAAGTAGGCAAAGGACATGAACAGACACTCTTCAAAAGACACACATGTGGCCAACATTCATCTGAAAAATGCTCATCACTGATTGTTAGAGAAATGCAAACCAAAAGCACAATGAGATTTCATCTCATACCAGTCAGAATGGATATTACTAAAAAATCAATAAATGACAGCCACTGGGAAGATTGCAGAGAAAAAAGAACATTCATACACCGTTGGTGGGAATGCAAATTAGTTCAACCATTGTGGAAGACAGTGTAGTGATTCCTCAAAGATCTGAAAAAGCAGAACTAGCATTTGGCCCAGCAATCTTATTACTGAGTATATACCCAAAAGAATATAAATTGTTTTATCATAAAAACATGTATATGCATATGTTCATTACAGCACTGGTCACAATAGCAAGACATGGAATCAACCTAAATGTCCATCAATGGCAGACTGACTGAAGAAAATGTGGTGCATGTACACCATGAAATACTATGCAGCCATACAAAAGAATGAGATCATGTCCCCTGCAAGAACATGGATTGAGCTGGGAGACATTAACCTTAGCAAACTAATGCAGGAACAGAGAAGTAAAGAACACATATTCTCACTTATAAGTGGGAGCTAAATGATCAGAACACGTGGCCACAGAGAGAGGAACAACACACACTGGGACATATCAGAGGGTAGAACTTGGGAGGAAGGAGAAGATCAGGAAAGATAACTGATGGGTAATAGGCTTAATACCTGAGTGATGAAATAATCTGTACAACAAACCCCCAAGTTACAAGTTTACCTGTATAACAAACCTGCACATGTACCTTTGAACTTAAACAAAAGATCAATGGCTAATATTTGTCAGAATGAATCATTTCTTTCCTTAAATATGTACCTTCCTCTGTCTTTACCCATTAAAAAAAATCCTTTTCTTAACCCCATCTCTTGTTCTTTATGTGTAGCATTAAACTGTAGAATTTCAGGGTTAGAATATCCGTTGTAGGTGTAAGGAAACAAATTGCATTGAGATCCTTGGGGAAGACACATTTTATATGCATAAATGCGTATTGAAAGTATAGACTCACTTTTTGGGATTTTGTTTAGAATATCACACGATTAAAATGCTGTAAGAAAGATGTCATATGAGCGGAAAATAGCTGTAAATTTGGACTTTATGTTATAATTTCTATTCTGAATGTGAATAATTAATTATTAGTGAGGCATTGAATGAAGGTCTTTCACAGTGATAATACCTTTGATTCTGGTTAGAAAAAAAATGGGAGAACTGTTACTGCATTTTTATACCAGCACGCTTTCTGAAAAGCAATTAAATTTCTTTGCTACCTCAGTTTTTAGAAAGCAAAAGTTTAGAAAATACAGTAAAACTGAACGTAATTTCCAAAAAAACCTGAAAGTCATTGGATTGTGAGATATTTGAAATCATATCAAAAAGTAGAATTTATGGCCCTATAAATTATGGAAAAGGAAATTGAATTGTGTTTTATTTTTAAAACATAACCACTAAAATGGTGTTTCCATAGTAACAAGGTCAACACCAGTAGCCATTACAGACCTTCGCCTTTTCTGATAGTGGGTTTAAAGAGCTTTCTCAAACATCACTTTAAAAGACCTATGGAAAAAACCGCAGGTTTTCTGATCATTCATCTAAGCTGAAAATGAAGAAAACCACACATGGGGTATTGAATTTCTCATGTTTTATGGATTATAAGCTTTCATTGCTGTCATATTTTCAGAAAGAAGCCTGCCTGACTAGCTACCATGCCAACTCCTGAACTTGGGATTTGATTAGCCTGATTGTAAATCAGGATGAACAGAAGTTGTTTGCAGTAGTAATCAAACACATAAAAGGTGGCACAGTATTAAAAAACATACCTCTTTAACATCTAAATATTGAAAGAGTTAAGTAAATAATCCTTGTTATTAAATTTCAAAGACTCAGATAAAATATTGTATCACTACTAAAGGAAGGTCAGACAGATACAGGCCACGTTTTGTTGACAACAGACCTAAATAGCTCTCTGGTCATAAAATCAGTTCTTTAAGCCCTACCAGGAAGCGGACTGCCCTTTCTTCTCTGTATCAAGGTACACTGCCTATATGATAGTCATTTGCCTAGCTTTGTCTTCTTCACTAAACTGTGAGCCCCTTGAAAGCAGAGATATTTTATTTCTCTATGTATTCATGACAGTATTTCACATGACATTTTGCACATAAAAAATACTGAATAAAATAGTGGAGAATGAATCATGAAAAATGATCACACAACAGTAACTAAAATAACACAAAATCTCTGGTTTAATTTTAGAAACAATGTGTCAGTTAAAAAAAAATGTACTCACGATTTTAATCTCTTTAAACCAAGAGGCTCTAGAATCTTTGTTCATAGAATCCCCAGCAGGAAAATAATGAATCCAATTGCCTGGCCCCTAGATCAATTCCTTCATAATCTCTACAGGTGGGGCCCTGGCATCCGTATTTTCTAATGCTACTCAGATAATTCTATGTGAAACAAGTGTTGAGAATCATTGCTTTACACTGTTCTCCCATGGTGCAACTGAGGATTAAGTTAATTTCTACTTTAGCTATATTTTCCCTTCATTATTGTCTCATAATACTATATTTACCAAACCTATAAGATCTTTTATTATAACCTAATTATTTTTTCCCTGTAAACACTTTTTATAGTAAAACATATCAATTAAAACAGTTTGGTCTTACACAGTTAAAACTTTTAGCCCAAATTATACTTTACTGTATTCTGTTTAATATACTTATTAGCTTTCTGTTACTGTGAATTCAGCTTTGAAAACCAGAGCTGAATATGGTACCATCATAATAGACACTAGATTAATATCAGTGGAATTAAGTATATGTTTTTGTGCATACATGCACAAAATGATATTAATCAGTAGAATTAAGTATACGTTTTATACATACCTTTCCCTGAGTCTGTAATACCTTTACCCTCTATGTATCTGGAAAAATTTCAATTCATCTTTTAAAACACACAGGTCATATTTTTTCTTTCTTCAGGAAACTTTCCCTGATCAGGGTAGATCATTAAGCACCCTTTGCTTTGGCACTGTCTCTACCTCTCTTTCATTTTTCTGCTTTGCACTTACTACCTGGTACTGTCATTTATTTTTCTTCCTTTTTTTTTTTTTTTTTTTTTTTTTGGCGGGCGGGTGTTTAGAATATGCCCTTTCTCCATTGTTGATTGTGAACGATTTGCTAAGTCCGGCCTCTCTCTACTCTTTTTGTCTCAAGGCACAACACAATCACTGGAAACAATAGAAACTCAGTAAATGTCTACTAAAGTGAAAGAATAAATGGCCATATTGAAGTGAAACAGGTGCATTTCAAAACCACTAGTGTAGGTCGGGCACGGTGGCTCACACCTGTTAATCCTAGCACCTTGGGAAATTGAGACAGGAGGGTTGTTTGAGGCCAGGTGTTTGAGGCCAGCCTGGGCAACTTAGTGAGACTCCATCTCTACAAAAAATAAAATAAAAAATTAGCTGGGTGTGGGGCATATGCCTGCAGTCCCAGCTACATGGGAGGCTGAGGCAGGAGGACTGTTTGAGCCCAAGAGTTCAAGGCTATGATTTCACCACTGCACTCCAGCCTGGGCGAGGGAGTGAGATCCTGTCTCTAAAAAAAAGAAAAACAAAACCAAAAAACCCACTAATGTTGTGAATTGAATTGTGTCCCTCCAAATTTATATGTTGAAGCCCTAACTCTCAATGTGCTGGCATTTGGAGTTGAGGTCTTTGGGAGACCTTGAGAGACAATTAGGGTTAGATAAGTACATGAAGGGAGAATGGGGCCCTCACTATGGGACTGGTGCCCTTATAAAAAGAGGCACCTGAGATCTTGCTGTCTTTCTTCCATGTGAGGACACAGCAGGAAGACTGCCCTCAATAAGGCAGGAAGATGTCCCTCACCAGAACTCTACCATGCTGGCACCCGATCTCTAACTTCCAGCCTCCAGAGCTATGAGAAAATACATTACTGTCATTTAACATTACTCAGTTTATGTGTCTTTGTTATGACATTCTGAGTTGACCAATACAAAAATGAATCAGGATTAAGTTATTTGAGGAAAAAGATTTATATAAACATTACAGATATTTATGCTTTCTTTTTTTCAATCCTTTCAAAATGGGCATTTGCTTTTTTGAAAGAAAAGGCTATATCAAATGCACTTAGACTGGATATTTCATAGATATTTCATGCTTTTTCCTCAATAAACTTGAGGCCTTATTTTATTTATGTATTTATTTACTTACTTACTTTGGTATTTTTCCGGTAAACTAAGAAGACTATCAGTGGAAAATGAATTAATTTTGCAGAGCAACAATTAATCAATGAGAAAAGATAAATCACCTTGGCCACTGCGTTAACAATTAGGACTCTACATTAGGTTTCCTTTTATGTTTTTACTTACAGATGCCATTCATTAAAAATCTAGTATTCCTTGCATTGTGCTAGATATTACATACTAAATTATTTTTTCTTTGTTTTGTTTGGAGAAAACATTTAGGGTACCCTGAACGCTCCTTAATATATTATTTATTTATTCGGCTAATATTTATTGTGAATCGTGGAAACCCAATTCAGCATGTAAAGCCAATCTAAGCTGATTTCAATCTAGCATTTTTTTGAGACTGTGACTATAAACTGCCCAGTCCGTATCTGGGAAATCTACTATATAAGCATAGCATATTAACAGTGTAGTTTAGATGGACAGTACACACACTATAAAATTTAATGAATGAGTAACATTTTTAAAATTGGGGGAACCAATACCAATTTGTCAACATTTTACCTGGCCAAATAATAACATTAAAAAGAAACAAATAGCACTATCAGTTGTTATCAGTAGTTCACAAATGATGGAGTATTTTAACACAAAATAATTAATAAAATAATCAGAAGAGAATAAAGGATGGTTTTCAGTGTTCACGTTTTAATTGTTGGATAAAAACATCCACTATGCCCCTTATTCTTCTCATTTCACTCTAAGCTAGTGAAACTTTGTTCCTCTTTTCAACTATTCAAAATTCTTTTCTTTTTCTAATTCTTTGGGCTGCCCATTAAAATAATGGGTAAACCTGGTTTAATTCTATCAGCCTTGTAGGGTCCAAATGAAAAATGCATGTTTACTTACCTGTAATTATTTTATCTCATTTTGTCAAATACTAACCATAAATGATGTTTCTGATACCATGGTTACTTTATATTTCTACATTTATGCCATATAAATATCTATGTGAAGGCCATAAACCAAAGACTAACAAATGTAACCACAAAACTTACATGTGCGGACCCAATGAAACTGCCCTCGCCATTACAATTCCAAGAATCAGAGTTGTTAAACCTGTAGAGATGAGGGAGATCTGTAAAAGAAAACACAAGGGTGTTGCTAATTTAGAACAGAGATTATTTTATTTAGAATGTTAAATCTTTCTCAATTTTAATTGGGTAAATTTACACATAGATTTTTCTGCCTAATTCTTAAGTAGGTTATTCTTGCATCTTGGTGTTGACAATGTCAAGCAGGTAACTTCTTATCAGATCATAGTCTTGGTTCCCCGCACTCACTCCAAGTAGGTGAGCAAGTATTATATATGACTGTCAACAGCATGCAATATGGCTTTAAACATTTATGGTGGCTTCTGCATAGAACACAAAACTGGTGATTTTTGCTTATGAAAGTAAAAGTGAAATTATGTTTTCTTTTTTCTTCAAGTCCTACTTTAGTGTCGACATGTGTTTTTTTTCTATCTGTAGTTGCTGCTTCTACTTGTTTTACTTTACTCTCCCCTTCCAAGAGCACACACTCCTCCCCCTCCTTTTGTTTTTAAGGAGCAGGTACCTCAGCCTTTCCTCTCTGCTCTCCAGCTCTACTTTTCCTACGTGGTTTTGCTCTTTGGTGTGTGTTTCTAGGCCTGTTTTGCTTCTTCCTCTCTGTTCTGTCATTATGTCAACTGGTTAAAATATTAACTGGTCTGTGTGTGTCTGTGTCCTGTGAACTCATTATGCTAGGTTTGTGTTTCTGGTCCTAATTTTTTTTAAATGAATAAGTACATTATGGTTCCTTTCTCTGATAAGGAAAAATAAATATAAAACTGCTTGTATTTCATGTGAATCTTATTAACCTTGTTTTCTAAGTTGTTAATTTTTAACTAGAAAGGAGTTTCTATTATGAATTGGCTTACCTTCTGAGGAGCATAGAGATTAAACAACATCCCCAAGGATACACAGCTGGAAAGTGGCAGAGAGGGAACTCAGATACAAGCAGCCTTACTCCAGATTAGAGCTCCTAACCACTCTGCTTTACTCATTGAGAGATTTACTTAGATATCTCAATATGATACTTTTAAGGGGTATTTAGGGAAAACATGCTCAGGTATTAATAATATGATATAATGTTAATAGCTTTCCTTTTATGAATGCTTCACTGCTCAGAAGTTAACATTTATGTCTACGTTGAATATATGAAATGGAAAATAGTTCAATTATTTTATATAGTTCACAAAAAAGCATGTTTTGATACCATCTTGTTTGTTTCCAGAAGACTATTAGGGATGGTCAGGATACTTTACAATATTATGTCTACCGTCAGCTCTACCTGGAAGGATGGGCTTCATAACTGGATACACAATGTCAAACATAGTAGCGAAAAGTAAAATTCAGTCAAACGTTGGATTTTTCAAAATAGAATATAAAAGTATTATATAAATAACTCTTCGCAAAAATATCTTGTCAGAATGTTTGGCACTGGCATTATGTAGACATAGTACCAATAATATTTTGGGTAAAATACAAATATTCCTTGCGAGTAAGTACAAATGAACATTTGTAGTGAACTGAATAATTATTTAATTGTTTTCATTAGAAGAGTTCAGTATTCCTCTTCAATAATACAAATTATAAATATTGGCTAAATTCTCAAAAATTGACCAATCAACACATTGAAAACTAAATTCACTGGATGAAAAATAAGCACGATAGACACTGTAACTTACAAATAAAAATATTTTAAGCCATTGAAGTGACTCATTGTTACTTCTTAGTTTAGCTCTAAATTGTTTAAACTACCTACAAAAAAGATGAAACACTTTTCCAATAAATTAGATTTGCTTTAAATATAGTTATTTATATTTTCTAAATTTAAAATGTGCTGTCTGACATCAGTTAGGGTATCTACCTTAAAAAAGAAAAAGGAAGAATATATTAGTTCATATTCATTAACTATCAGTTCTCACAAACTAATGTTTCAAACACAGTTTACTTTAGCATAACTATAAGTAAACTAGAAGAAACTGAAGATAAATGCTGTAATTAAGAACTTTGCCAAGTAGACAATAGATTAATGCAGGCAACAAGGCACATTTCTGTGCCCATTTAACATGTAAAAAATTACCTTTCCAAGCTTTGCTATATCTCGGTACAAGGATAAAGGCAGAGTAAAGGTAACTGTGGAAAGCCCAATAATGAAGTGGCGACCAATAAACAAATTTTCAGGATCAACTAAAACATAATAAATATTATTAAATGTTACAGGTATAAGTAACACATTGGTGACACACTGAATAGCCAGCATTTATTTATAAAAATTACTTAAACATAAATACTACCTCAATGACAATGATTTTGAGTTAATATGCTCCTTAAAAACATGCAAAAATAAAAATAAATCACAAAAATACAAAAAATACAAAAAAACTTCAGGATGACTTATACTTCAAATGATATTGTAATATTTCACACTGAAATTATTTTGATAGCCTCCTAACCAGTTTTCATGCTTCCGCCTACCTTTATCTTCTTAGAGTATACTCTTAACTCAAAACTACAGAATTTCTTTTCAAAGATAAAAAACATTATGTCATTCCTTGCCCAAAACCCTTTAATGACAAAATGCTTCAGGTAGAAAGTAAGCTATAGGAGGATGATACATTTTCTAAGAGTTTTTTTTTTCCTATACCCAAGAATCTTGGACAGTAATACTTTAACAAAATTTTAAAAATCAAGATTTAGATAAAAAATATTTGATACAGTTCTATACTTTTGTCAAGAAAGAAGTGGTTTCCCCGAGTGGCAGAAGCAGCTTATTGGATAGGGCGGAAGCCACAGGGAAGCCACTGCAACTGGTAGACACTGCAGATTCTTGGCTATGGTCATGTGTAAATACAAATAGAAAATTATATATATACATATACACATAATATATATATACACACACACACATATACATACATGGAAATATACACATATAGAAAATTACATATACATATATATTCCATATACATATGTAGAAATTTCCATACATATATAGAAAATTACACATAATTATATGCGATGTGTGTATAATCAAATAGAAATGGAAGTTTTAAGAATAAAATAAAACATACAAGGATTTACGTATTTTAAAAGCTGTGCTAATTAAAACAGTCACTTAAGGAGCTATATATCTATTTCAATGAAGACACTATTGTTTACATTTTTAGCTTATATTAAATTTCACTCAGAGATCGTGTCATTATATTGTAACAATGTCTTCAGTAGTACCAAGTCATTGTGCATCAGTTTCTGCAAACTCTAAAGTCTATAGAGATCCAGTCTTAAATGAGTGAATGATTGTGGTAAGAAAATAAAAGCTATTATCCTAAACAATGACACTAATTTTCTTAGATGGCTAATAAACTTACAAGAAAATTTCAAGACATAAATTTCAAAATGACATAAATGTTTACCACGTATGTGTATTTTATATATGGTTATTAGATTATTAGTATTTTCTCTCTATATAGTGTATATATATATGTATATGGTGTGAGTATGTGTGTATGTGTATATATTTATACATATACATGGAATGGAATATTTAATCATGAATAGTTGAACTCAGCCAAAACTAGTCACTATAAAAGTAAGAATTAAAACAATAAAACAGGAAAATCAATTCCAAAATCCCTGAACTCACTATTTACATATTTGTGGTGAACATAATTTGAACCAAATTATTTGTGTGTCTGTTTCTATTTACCCTTTAAGCCTTTTGCTTCATTGAGAAGTTGCTAAGGGCTAGATAAACTCTGGCAGAGTGCTGTAGGATCAACAGGTAGGCACCTAATAACTGAGGTTAAAGGGCGTTGCATAAAGGACATTTTTCACTAATGATCTAATGATGAGATATATTACCTATACCGATCTATCAAAAATGCACACAAGCATGCATTTTAAATGTTTAAACAACAGTAAAGAAAGGTGAACATTGAAATTTTTGAAAATAAAAATTCTGAAAAAATTTAAAAGCATGTAAACATGCTATTTTTTTATACCAACATTTCTTGCTGCTTTGACTTATATCAAGAACCAAGGCTTTGGCTACCAGAGAAAAGTATAAGTGATTGTCTACTTGCCAATTTAAGACATTAGTGATGTATTTCAGAAAAAAAAATAAAGCTTTGCTAAGAATTTTGTAATACCTACATCTAAAATATACTCTGGGATAAAATGCCTCACAAAATATACAAAGTGAACATTATAAACTGTCACATCTCAAAATATTGAAAATGCTGAAAGAATAAAGTTATGTTCTTTGCCATGTGACCTACATTTTTAAAAGTCATTTTTTATTATTACAAAATTGAAAACCAGGAAGGGGGTTTCAAGGGACCATTAGTTTTTTCTATAATGTTTTATTTTTATGAACGGTGTTATTTATACATTGTTTGTATAATTGCAAATAAAATTGCTGATCAAAACGTTTATATCAGGGAAAGGTAAATTAATTATGGTCACTCCAACTGTACAATAGATACTGTACAGAATACTGAACTTCCATTAATGTATATATATATATTTATGTTTTGATATGAGAATATGTTCTTAAAATATTACTAAGAGAAAGAAGTGTGTTATAAAACAAGATATATAATGTTATATTATTCATATGAATATCTGAAATTACATGTATTCTTAAAACTTTGAAATTATGCATTAAAAAGGAAAAAGGAAGGAAGAGTAAAAACAGGAAGGGGGTTGAAAAGATGGTTTCCACCTGATTGTCCCAAGAGGAAGAGATTGTTAGTATTTTCTATATTCTCCATTTTACTTGTCTGTGTTTTCTAATACTTTTCCAATAAATAGATGCTACTTTTTGAATAGGAAATATAGTAATAAAATATATTTTTTTGACTGGGCACAGAGGCTCACCTCTGTAATCCCAGCCCTTTGGGAGGCCAAGGCAGGTGGATCACCTGAGGTCAGGAGTTCAAGACCAGGCTAAGCAACATGGAGAAACCTTGTTTCTACTAAAAATACAAAATTAGCCAGGCATGGTGGCGCAGCTACTCGGGAGGCTGCGACAGGAGAATCGCTTGAATCTGGAGGCAAGGTTGTGGTGAGCCAAGATTGTGCCACTGCATTCTAGCCTGGGCAACAAGAGCAAATTTCTGTGTAAAATATATATATATGGAATTAGTAATTCTCTTTTGAAAAACCTTAGAGGCCAGGTGAGATGGCTCATGCCTATAATCCCAACAGTTTGGGAGGTTGAGGTAGGCAGATCCTTTGCGCTCAGGAGTTTGAGACAAGCCTGTGCAGCAAAGCAAAACCCCATATCTACAAAATCGGGCGTGGTGGTGTGCACCTGCAGTCCCAGCTACTTGGGAGTCTGAGGTGGGAGGATCACCTGAGCCTGGGAGGTTGAGACTGCAATGAGCTGATTACGCCACTGCACTCTAGCCTGAGCAACAGAGTGAGACCCCATCTCAAAAAGAAAAAAAAAAAAAGGAGAGAGAAAGAAAAGCCCTGAAAAAATAACAAAAACAAGCCCCACAAAAATCCCATGGATCTTAACGATTAAAAGATAAACACAGTTTATATGTAAATATATTTCTTTCTTATTTTTTCTTACTTGTGTATGCAAACAGAAAATTTACATAATTTTCTGTTTACATACACAAGTAAGAAAAAAATAGGACATACATTATATTGTATGTCTTGTATTATATTCCGCCCATTTTCTCTTAGCATTCTACCCACTCATGTGGTCTCAGCTTATGCATTCATGCTCTGGAATTTGGGGGCTGGCACAGAAGCTATAGACAGTCTAGGGTAACATTAATGATAGCTAACAGTACTGGATAAGCCTACTGTGTGCTAGGCACTACCTATCTCACCTCTTTTGGTTCGCACAACAAGTCTATGAAGCAGATAATATTATGTTTCATAATTTAGAGATGAGGAAACTGGAACTCAGAGAGGACAATGAACCTTCTCATACAGCAGGTCATTAGTGTGTCTGTGATTTGATAGCTATGTCTCCATGATCTCAAGTTCCAATAAACCCTGTGTGAGGAATAGCTGTACTTTCTAGCTCTACGTTTTATTTCATTTTGTTTTGTATGTCTCTAGAATGAGTGATTCAAGCACTAAGAGGAAAGGTGTTTTTGCATCAATCTCCTCAACTGTTATGGCAACTGTAGAGAGAGTCACAGTGAAATGGTGATTATGTAGCTTGGATGAGAAGCTCTTCAAAGCAAAAAGACACATGATCTCTGAATTATTCTAAAAACCATGACATAGTGAAAAGTTGAACAGGGAGTGAAGTTGTAGCGATATGTTGAAAAGGTCTGCTTGAGAATGTTCACACTGATTTTTTTTTGTAATAACCCAAAACTGGAAATGACAAAAATGTCCCTAACTGGGTGATAGATACACTATTGTACATCTACAAAATGGGATGCTTCTCAACAATTTGTTAAAAAGAGTAAACTACTGATGTATCTAAAGACACAGCTGAATCTCAAATGCACCTTTCTAAATAAAATAAGCCAGACTTAAAAAAGCAACATATGGTATGATGTCATTTACCTGGCATTCTGAAAAAAAACAAAACTACAGGGAGAGAAATCTCATCAGGAGGCTGAAAGGGGGAGCTGGAGATTACGGTTTGACTACAAAGGGAAATGGGGAAACTGGAGGGAGTGATGGAATTGTTCTGCATTATTTTTATTATTTTTAGAGACAGAATCTCTATGTGGCTCACACTCCTGGGCTCAAGCAATCCTTCTGCTTTAGTCTCCGGAGTAGCTGGGACTACAGGAACATGCTACTGTACCTGGCTTGTCATTCTTTATTTTGATTGCAGCTGTAGTTATTTGACTATATTCCTCTGTCAAAACTCACAGAATATAGGTTTTTTAAATATATTTTTTGAGACAAGGTCTCAGTCTGTTGTCCAACCTGGAGGGCAGTGGCATGATCACAGCTCACTGTAGCCTCCACCTCCTGGCTCAAGTGATCCTCCCACCTCAGCCTCTCAAGTAGCTGGGACTGCAGGTGCATGCACCATGTCCTGCTAATTTTTGTACTTTTTGTAGAGACAAGGTTTCACTATGTCGGTCTCAGGCTGGTCTTGAACTCCTGAGCTCAAGCGATCCACCCTCCTCTGCCTCCCAAAGTGCTGGGATATTAGGCATGAGCCACCACGCCTGACGACAGAATATAGATTTTAAAGGGCTAATTTTACTGTATTAAATTATACCTTAATACAAATAATGGGGAAAATAGTCTTCTTGCTTATTTAAGAAACCATATAGTTTAAATAGTACATGAAAAAATGTTAGCACAGAGAACTGGTGATATGAAGCATAAAGAATTTAAAATATAAAGGACGCGAAGCATATAAATACAATTTTTTTCAAACAGCTAAATAAGAACTAAATTATGTATAAAAGTAGATCAAAACTTTAAGATCAGAATGGATCATGGAAATTGTGAGATACCTAAAGTAATCCAATGATTTTACTTTCAAATTTTTTATTTATAAATTATTATGAATCATGTTAACTATAAATAACTATATAAAATAAATATATTTAAATCCTCAGAATTTTTATTTTGACTTACCTCCTGGGATTCTTTGAAAAACTTTGCTCAAAGTATCTCCAGCTATTATGTTGTAACTTATCATTGCTAAAAACATAATTAAAATAAGAGTCATCAATAAGCCATCACAATATTTTATTCTAAATATTTTGAAAGTGATCAATTATTACTTCCCAAATATTGACATAATCCTACTACTTTCAAATGTATATTATGATTACCAGTTTGGACAACTTTAAAGATAATTGGACAACAGATCTATGCTAGAGTATCAATTTGTATTAAAAGAAGAATTTTCTCTTTACAAATTGATTCATCACAGAACACCTTTAAGTAGCAGATTTTGGTAGTTACTTAAAATGCAATCTATTTTGTTGTTAAAGTTCGTTTTCCAACACCCCCTTTTCAGGAACACATGTACTGCATAAAGTGAGGACTAATAATAGAAACTTTTGAAGGCACTAAAATATCCCCTCCATTGAAAAAGTAAGACTTTTTGGGAAATATATCATTAGCCTTCTGTGAAGATATATGGACCTACTGGTTTGAACAATACCTTCTGTAGTACAGATTTTGAAAATAAAGTCCATTTGGCCATTGGTGAACATTAACATTTCATTTTTTAAGAAGTGCTAGGTGACATTTTCACCATTATGGTATAAACTTTAAATAGCACATTGGCCTAGTACATGCCTTCCACAAATCCTTAGCTTTTGAAAATAAATAAATAAATAAATAAAGTATTAAGCCTTATGAGAAATGTATTCACATTTTATGCTAGATCATTCCACTTTTTTTGTTTTTACCAAATACAGAAAGCACAAAACATTAACTCTGTGAAAATAACCCTCATTTTACTTAAATGAAATGGTCAGAAAACAAACCAAAAGGACCAGAAAATAAGGAAGAAAATGATTAAAGAAGTAAACATTTAATTAGGAAAAGATTTCAACTATAATAATATCTTTAATGACTATTATCACTATTTTATTCAGAAATAACTATATGCTTATGCACATAATTGCAATATTTATTTTCACAGTCAACTTACCTATAAAAGGATACAAAAACTGAAGAACAGAGAGGAGGAGATACCCTGGAAACCCGAAGGTTTTATTGACCAAAGACTGGTAGGTGTCTGTTCCGGAGAGGGCCCCTCCTTTTATCAATAAAACAAGGGAAAAGTCTGTGGCAAGAATATCAATTAAATAAATGTCATATTACATGAAATACAAATATTTTTCATGTTTTAACTTAACTACCATGGAGAAAAAAGGAAATTCTAAAGAAGCATTTAATTTAATGCTACAGTACTAGCAGAGCAAAGCTAATTTTCTTTTCATAAAACATTACCTTTTATGAAACTAATGTTTCCAGTTACATATTTTTCAATCAAGATGCAAATATATACTTAATATACCGATGCAAAGAACAGGACAGAAGAGAAAACAGACTAGAGTCAAAGTGCCAGCATTTCATTTTACTTTCCTGATGAAACCAACACAGCAACTGTTACCAGGTGAGGCTCAAATGTCAAGAAATAGGGTAATCAAATATTTCATAGATATTCAATGCATGAAGACAGAGAATGAAAGGTGTGGTAGAATTTAGAAAATAATAGATTTAGGAGCATTTGTTTTATAATAAAATAAAATTAGTAACTTTATTGGATAGTTATTATGGTTAAGAAAGAGACATTCTATGAAATTTTGCTTTTGAAATTTACATTTTTGGATAGGCATGGTGGCTCAAACCTCTAATCCCAGCACTTTGGGAGGCTGAGGAGGGTGGATCACGAGGTCAGGAGATGGATACCATCTGGGCCAACATAGTGAAATCCCATCTCTACTAAAAATACAAAAATTAGCCAGGTGTAGTGGTGCGTGCCTGTAGTCCCAGCTAGCTGGGAGGCTGAGGTAGGAGAATCGCTTGAACCCGGGAGGCAGAGGCTGCAGTGAGCCGAGCTCACACCACTGCACTCCAGCCTGGGTAACACAGTGAGACTCTGCTTC
>NW_016107325.1:9232677-9250661 GCF_001604975.1 Cebus imitator
CTCTGTCACCCAGACTGGAGTGCAGCGGCGTGATCCCAGCTCACTGCAACCTCTGCCTCCCAGGTTAAAGCAATTCTCCTGCCTCAGCCTCCTGAGTAGCTGGGATTACAGGCATGTGCCGCCACGTCTGGCTAATTTTTGTGTTTTTAGCAGAGATGCGGTTTTGCCATGTTGACCAGGCTGATCTTAAACTCCTGATCTCAGGTGATCTGCCTGCCTAGGCCTCCCAAAATGCTGGGATTACAGGTGTGAGCCACTGGGCCCAGCCTCTTTTCTCACCCTTCAAGATGTACTAGTGTGATCTCACTCATGCTGTGGTTGCAATTTTCATTTAGATGTTAATAATCTCTAAATTCGTTACTAGCTCAGAACACTTTCAAAAGTTCAGACTTTTACAACCAGCTGCCTAATAAATATTTTGCCTTGAAATTCTCATAGGCAACTTAATTTTAAAATATATATATTCGAATTTGGTTATTGGTTCTGGAACTGGATTCTCCATCCATATTTCTCCAATCTGTGGTTAGTTTCCACAGAAACCTGAGAATTTCCCCAGACTTACATTATTGCTCATTAAATTATTTCATTACTTTCTATATTCCTGTGGTTACCAAGTCTATTAATTATTGCATCAGAAATATTAAAACGTAGCCCGTAATTTGTAATCTCTACTTGCCTTATGGTAGAGCTTTGGCCTTTGTAATTTCTTCTTTGAAGTACTGCAATAATCCCCTACTAGTTCTTTTATCCACCAATCTTGCCCCTCACCAAGACACCTTTGATTTCCCTTCCCTACCAAGATATTCTGAACATTCTCCCTCCACCAAGTGGATCTGGCCAGAGATGACCATAAATCTAGTTGTGTCTTCTGCTTAAAATATCTGAGGGAGACCCATTAATGCCTTTGGATAAAAATTATTCATTAGTTGTGTGACCTTGGGTGAAAGAATTGACTTTCCTGAGCTCATCTGTAAAGTAAGGCAATATGGCACCCTTAAAGAGCAGTGTGAGGATTATGGTGTTTAAATGTCCACCACAATGACTACTGTGTTATAGAGGCTGAGTGAGAACTTAAGCTATTTCTACCTATTTTTGAAAAGCTGCATGTGATGGTGGGAAAAGTATTGTATTTGGAGTCAGATAATAGTGATAGCAACCACAAACTACTAGCAAATGTTTAACACAAGGCTCTTCTGCGTGGTAGGTCTTTTTCCAAATACTATTCTTTTAAAATCTTCACAACAACCAGAGGTAGGCACTATTATCGTGCTCATTTAACAGATGAGAAAAGTGAGGCACATAAGGTTAGGTAAATTGATCTCTATAGAGGTAGTAAAACAAGAATCAGGAGTTAGGGCTTAGTAGTCTGGCCCCAGACTCCATGCGCTTAATTAAAATCCCAGCTCTGTTGCCAGTAACTTCAGACCTTGGCTAAGTCATTTTAATATATTGAAATCTCAATTTTCTCCTCCAAAAAACATAAACATCTGCCTCAGAAAGATTTCAGAGCATGCTCAGCATCTAGCTCAGGGATTGTAATGATTATCATTACATGAGAGCCTTCCTATCTGCCTTTGCAAACCTCTTCAACTTCCCCTCTCCATTTGCAAACAACAACCCTACAGTTTAGCCCTACTGAATCACTTGTTCGTTGCATTTTACATTTCCACATTTCCATCTGCTTCCATTTTCTCTGCTAACTTACTTTTTTTTTTTTTTTTTTTTTAGCTATTTGGAGAGCAAAACCAACTTTTTTTCCCCCTAGTTTGGAATCAGAATTTCTGCAAATTAAAAAAAAGAATTTAATCTTTGATAACTACTCAGAGGAAGTATCTCCTCCTAGAACATTCCTGCTCTTTTGAGGCTAGGTTAAATGCCAGTGTCTGTCATCATGTACATATTTTTATTATGGTATTTTTTTATAAAATAGTATAATTATGTTTTTTTTTCCTGCTTGACACACTATATTGGGAGCTTTAAAAAAGCAAGGATAATGTTTCTCATTGCTATATCTGGCACACATATTTACTGAATGAGTCAATGATCAATATAGCATGGTTGCTATATGTCTACCCATCTGTCTAATTTAATGTGATAAATGACCTAATAAATAGATTCTTATTTTAATTAATTAATTAATTGTTGAGACTGAGTCTCACTCTGTTGCCCAGGCTGGAGCGTAGTAGCATGATCTCAGCTCACTGCAACCTCTGCCTTCTGGGTTGAAATGATTCTTCCGCCTCAGCCTCCACAACCTCCTGAGTAGCTGATACTACAGATGTGAGCCACCACGCCCAGCTAATTCTCCTATTTTTTGGTAGAGACAGGGTTTCACCATGTTGGCGAGGCTGGTCACAAATTCCTAACCTCAAGTGATCCACGTGCCTCAGCCTCTCAAAGTGCTGGGTTATAGGCCCGATCCACCGTGCCCAGCCCTAATAAGTATTAAGAGATTTTAAAATATTCTGAAAACACAAAGGACATAGCAATAAATTCTACTTCCTTTGCTTTAAATTAGGAACTGCTTCACAAAAAAGTTGAATAATGTCTTGAAGGAAAAACAAGTTTTCACCAGGTAGAGAAGAAAAGGAATGTCAGGCAAGAGGACTACGAACGGGAAGACGATGTGAAAACTTATTCTATCTGTGGGTAACAGAATTCTCCATAATGGCTGAGAACGTCTGCATGTGACTGTTGGTGACAGAGTGAGAGAAAAGTTAGAATAATTGGAATGAGACTAAAAATGCAGACTATGGCCAAACTATGAAGGAATTTAAATGTAATATTTTGTTGTTGCTGCTGTCCTTACAGTGTCTCGGAATGTTTTGATTGGGGGAGTTTACAGAGTTCAGGCTGAGGTTTCATAAAAATTGCTTGTCGCAGTATGGAGGACTGATCAGAAAGCAGACAGATGCTGGAGGGAGGGAAACTGAACAGTAGCTCACTGGTCAAAAAGGAGAACCGATGAGGACTTGGTCACAGAGAGGAGGCAACCAGTTTCATAGATGGTATGAAGTCTTGCTGAAGAAGGGTATGGTTGGGATGAGAACACAGAACATTCTATAAAAGTTCAAAATGATTGCTTAAAGTTAAGAATGTGTTAAGAATTTAGTCAATAATAAATATAAATGCTTTCATCTGCTTGTAAAATACAGCATATAAATATATTCCCTTAAAAGTTTTACATATCTTAAGTATTAATCACTGTAATATTTTGATCTCCCTTTAAATATATCGTATGCAACTTTTAAAAAATTCGTGAATGAATCTATGTTACTTAACAGAGGACTTTTCTTTTAAATCATATTATATGCTCAGACAATAAAAATTATTTTACGTTAATCAACAATTTGAAAATCTTAAAGCAAATTACAATTATTTGCTGTAAATGTTTATAATTATTTTTGTTCCCAACATTTCACAAACATGAAAACAGAACTTAGAAAAGCTTCCTGTTGATCTGAACATACCTCATTGGTGGCCTTGAAAGGCAAAATAATAATTCTAGAGGCAAACCATTGATTAATTATAGCTCCAATCTAAAGAAAAATTCAGTATTATGCCTTACAGGTAGATTTTGCTCTTAAAAGTCTAATTAAAAAAAAAACAAATCAGCCTATAACTTTTTTGGCTTTTGCGGAGTCATTATTTATCAGTTATTTAAGATCATGCAAGTAAATTTATGAGTTAGTAATTTCCACCAATAAGTAAATTTGCAATATGTGAATTTACAAAGAACTTCTCACAGTTATTGTTAGAGGTTTACATATAGCATTAGTTGAAAAGTTATTTACATTATAATTTTTTTATGTGTAATATGATTTGGCTTTAGTATACTGTTCATTTTCTTCAAGTTCTGAACTCTTGGGTGATGCATATTTTTAAATTTGTTCTACCTACCTGTTTACAATATGTATAAATATTTACAGTGCACTTAAATAAACGATAGTGATTAGGGTGGAAATTAATTATTTGTCAGTGCTGATTGGGAAACAGGAAATTTAAGAATTCCAAGGGCAAATCTTTGAATGAGATGATGATGATGATGATGATGATGATGATGATTTTGAGACGGAGTCTCACTCTGTCACCCAGGCTGGAGTGCAGTGGCTCAATCTCAGCTCATTGCAACCCCCACCTCCTGGGTTCAAGCGATTCTCCTGCCTCAACCTCCTGAGAATTTTTCTTTTTAGTGTAATAAATGCTCTAATAAGTAGACTGCAATTTTTAAACACCAGTAACTCTTCATAAGCACAAAGTTATAGGTCCCATGCTGCTAATTTACAGGTCTTAAGTTATAAATTAAGAACTGTAAGAACTAGAAGCAGTTTAGGTCTTGAGGGTGGGGGTGATAGGAAGAAGGCAGGGAGATCAATGCCTCTCTAGCTTTGAATTTGCAACCTACTACATGCTTTACTGTCTCTTCCTCAGTCTGAGAAAAAATAGCTGAGTTTTGGGCAGGTCTTGGAAGCCTGAGGTTTTATAAGGGATGGCATTTTGGCAGGGTCTCTAGAAGCAGAGCTGAGATCTAGATTCTTGGGCAAGGGGCCTGTGGATGGAGTGCTCCCTGAAGAAGGGGAATGAGAAGACAGGGCAGGTGAAAGAGCTCAGCAAGGTGGTGGAGCTCTGGAGCTCCAACTGTACCACACACACATTGGTCCCTCATGGAGGCAAGGAGGCCCCCTTGAGGCCCAAGCCAACACTCCAGACCAGAGGGCAGCTGAGGTGTTTTGCACTAGCTGGTAAAAGGGCATCTAATCCACCACAGCAGCAACTCCTGTGAGTTGTGTCTATCTGTAATCATTGCCACCTCTTTTACAGCGATCCTAAGGCAGAGGAAAGACGCCATGTTTGTCATAAGGTGAGATGGGGGCTGACAGAATGTGGATGAGGACAACAAAAAGAGGAGATGATTATGAGTTGTAAAGCCTGCATTTAAATGGGGGAGTGGCAAAATGTGGGTGTGAATGAACTGTTTACATGAAGAGGGGAAGCAAAAGAGAAGATGTAATGTAGAAGCAACTTATTGCTGCATTTAAAGATAGTAGCAGGCAAGAGTGTGGGCAGGCATAAACCAGGCGGAGAGGGGTGATGAGCCCTGCTAGTTGATCACCTGGGCTTCAATTCTACCTGCACAAACAACAGCTGAATAAGGTTGTTCATTCACACGCACCTGCCTACGAAGCCCTGCCGTCTGCACTTTGAGAGCACACTCTTCTCTTAGCCTTCATGAAGCTTTAAAATGACTTCCCCATCTACAACTTTCTGCATGAAGTGAAAAAGGCACATGAAAAGGATTTAGGCTTGGTAATATATAATGCTCTTCTACTTTTTCTAATCTGTTTAAAGGATTAGTAAGAAAAGTAAATCTCCTCAGGCATAAATGCTTAAATTCTTTAGGATTCCTTGATGCACTTTTTAATTAACGAGAAAATTCAGTTGCAGCATCTGCATGCGTGTGTGTGTGTCTGTGTGTGTAGTCATTGCACAACTGAAGTCACAGCAATAAGAAATTATATAGTATTTTACCTGTAACATATGAAACCCAGAATAAAAGCAACATTCCCAAAGGAAACCCAGCTTGCTTCATTGAATAAGGCAATCCTGAAAAAAACATAAAATGCCCCACCCCTCACATTAACAAGAAAGCTAAAAATACAGAAATTCCCCGCCCTCAATTTCTGCATATAACAGGTAAAAATCAATGTATATTCTTATATGACATATTTGTAAGTTGCACATAGGAGAGTATTAATATTAACTGTTAGGTATTAATAGTTATTTTGGAATAAATTGTTATTAGCTTAGGGACAAATCAAGAGAGCAAGTTTATGAGGTGATGGAATAAGACTTAGAAAGCAGCAAATGGAAAACAAAAGCCAGTTCACACAAATAACATTGACTTTAGAATAAGAGTGACATAGCCCTGGAATATGTGGAAAGTCATTACCTCAAATCCTTCCTTACCTGCTAGCCAAGAAAGCAGACAGACAGGATAATAAAGAGCACAGAAGGGTTATGAAATACTAAGAAAGACAGACTCTGGAGTCAAAATTGGGCTATTATGTAGGAAAAAATGAGAGGAAAATGAGAAGGCAAATATATTTTTTTATAATGCTGAAAGGGATACATAAAATTATTTCATATAATTTTGGGGGAAATGGACAATTTTAGATTATGGACTATAAAATATTTAAAACAAACACAGTTGAAATATTTCCACTCAAAATTTTTATTCTCTGAAAAGTTTTCCCTTAAAGAAAAGAAAACAAGCTGCTGAGCAGAATTCAGTGGTGCTGGTTAGCATTGCTGACATGGCTCAGTTTAACATGTTCACATCAGGAATCAGCTCTAGAATTCTAAGTACAGCTGCCCATACCTTCATGGTACATGGAGGTAGAATTGTAAACAAGTCTTTCCCCCTGCTTCCTTCTACTTTACCTCAGGTAACTCTATTTTATGTATGAATGATTTGGGGGGGAAAAGACTATCCATAGAAAAATGTAAAATCAAGAACCATATTAACTTGTGAAAAGTAAGAAAAGTAAACTCAATCCAGATAAATGTTTAATTTTCAGAAGATGATAACTGAGAGGAAAATGTCAAAACTTTATAAAACACTGAATTCTCAAAAAGTATTATATTTTGCAGGATTTTGTTTTGTTTTTTTCTTGTCTTTTCTGAGAGAGAGTGTTTTCAGACACCAAAAAGAATAATAACCACCGAAAATATGGCTGCCTTTATTACTGTGATGCAATGCACTCAACTTTTTTTCAGAAAATTTCCCTTGCTTCTAATACAATGGGAAAATATGAGCTATTTATTTCTTTTAATTCTGGTTGTATGGCTCCTTTGGTAGGAAAATCATATGCATTTTCAATTAACAAATTTGCATTGCTGATGGAATGATATTTAAAATTAGTATATCGTAATAATTTTGTACTTTAAAATTTAATATTGTATAGATAGGTAAAGTGTATGAATTTAATTTTTCATAAGATTGGTATGTTTTCATATTAAACTTTTGCATCCCCAATGTTTACAAATATCTGGAAGTTTTATAATTCTAAAAGGTTAAAGAAAGATGATTCAAATGATGGAACTTCAGTCAGAGGAAAAAGTAATTAGGTAACACTAGCAATCAACCACGCAGCCTACAGCAAAAAGAGTCACTACCACCCATATGCAGTTTCATCTTCATCCACCAAATGTGGAAGATACTCTCAACTGTGGAAAGAGTGTGAATTGCAGCCGCATCTTCAGTATAAAAGACACCCATACATACTGTTACATTAAAAAAAAAAAAAAGGAAGGCTTTTATGAAACAAAATTACCAATTTTCTTATTTAAGTATTGTTTTTCTTTAGAAATAATTAATGAACACAAGCAGCATAGGGAGTCTTAAATTTTGCCCTTTCATTTAAAATTTAAAACAAAACAAAATACACTTACCTATTATACCAGATCCTATAATTGAGTTGACAACATTAAAAAGAGCAGCAGACTGACAGGTTTTCTCTTTATACTCATGTTCAGAAACAAGGGTTTCTCTGTCATCTAGATCTCTCTATTTTAATAGATAAAATAGCAATTATAAGCAAATATTAGCTCAAAAATTAGAAAAGTAACAAATATGTAAGGCAGGTTACTAGCATGATATTTCTAGTCATAATAAGTAATGTCACTAATGAAAATAAAACGATGCCAGGATAACAGTAATAAAAAATAACAATAATAGCTGGTAATTCAACGGAGCTTGGCAAGCAAACTCCATCCTAAAATTTCCAGATTACAGCTGCCCCAGCTGCTAAGTACAGTATCGGTTAGGAATTTAGTGATGTGATTCTGTGAAATTAAAGTGCCTGCTAAGGGGAAAAAAAAAAAAAAAAAAAAAAAAAAAAAAAAAAAAAAAAAAAAAAAAAAAAAAAAAAAAAAAAAAAAACTCAGATTAAAGCAAAACTTATTCTCCCAGAGAACATTACACGGTGCTGAACTAAGTAAGACCCCAGGTGAAGGTAGCTGACTTGACCTGTTGCCACGTGAATAAAATTTCCAGAAAACTGGCCTCAGAGCCTGCTCAGTGTCTAGTTTTACCTGCGGCGGGATAACAGGCTCCTCCTCCTGGTAGCCCATAGCTGCGCGGTGGTCCTGAGCAGGTGGGAGATGCTGAGGCTGGGTTCCCGCTCGCACCCGGCCAGCCTCCTCCGCCACCTCGCACGCAGCCGAGGTCCGCGCGGCCGCAGAGCTGCAGGGACCTGGTTCCACAGGCGCCCCGGGCCCCCTCCGCAGGCAGCGAGGGCTGCAGCCCCAAGATCTCTAGGCCGTCGCAGCCTGGGGCGCTTTTCCACCAGAGTTCGTCCAAACGTATTTTCCCTCCGGTTGAGGAGATGTTGCAGGACGCTTCTGATCCGGGCAGCTCTGTCTCCCCGCCTCCCCGCTCCATACCCCCTCCCTCAGAGAACAGGGAGAGCTACTCTTCCCGGAGCTGCAGAGGACAACTTGTTCCACCCACGCTGCCCTGCCCAGATGGCACAGTTATGACGGCCTCGTTGCAGCCCATTCCTAAGTTACCTGCTCCTTTGCTGGGTTCTGAAGCCCAAGTAAGAGCGCAGAAGCAGCCTTTGGCCCGTGGGACATCTTCCCTATTAGCACCTCCTCCTCGCTACACCTCTTTAATGGCAGAGACGACGGGTGAAAATTTAGCAGCTTTATTATAAATGGAAATTGAAAGACTCGTGAGAAAATGAATAGCAAAACAAAAAACTTTCCTAGGGTTTTAACAAACTTGACCTCTGAGCATGCTTTGGTCGAAGGCTTCCTGGTAGCTTTTTAGAAAAAGGAGCCGTAGAGATCATGAAAGTGGGTTGTTACTGGATTCTGGAAATGAACCTTGAAAACGGAAAGAGAAGTACAAGTGCTTGGGAAAGGGATGGCACCTACAGTGTCAGAGCTAGACAGAATCTTCAATGACCATCTATTCAGTCCTTTTACATTACAGATGAAGCAACAAGCCCAGAGAGTATTCAGTATCAGAGACAGAATGCATGAAAGAGCAGCCTCAGGGCCAATAAGAGCGGGAATATGCCATTATACTTACCAAATTCGGTCCTCCCTTGATATCCACAGGGGATTAGTTCTGGGACCCCTGAAGATACCAAAATCCGGGAATGTTCAGGTCCCTGATACTAAACGGCATGGTATTTGCATGTAACCCAGGCACATCCTCCAGCATACTTTAAATAATCTCGAGATTATGTATAGCACCTAAAACAATGTAAATGCTATTTAACTAGTTGTTATACTGTATTGTTTAGGAAATAAGAAAAAAGTCCTTATGTGTTCAGTATAGACACAACCATCCTAGCCCTAACTACATTTTGTTCTGGTTGAATGCATGGATGAGGAACTAGGGATATGAGGCCAACTGTACCTAATTAAAGAGGTTCTGTTTCACACATATTTGCTTACAATTATGAAAAAGGTTTAAAAACCATGGAAAAACAAAAGACTTATAAACTTTATATACACTCTGCTGTCAAATTAACAAATGTTAACATACTGTCATACTTTTTTCAAATTGTGAAAGTAAACACAATGTCACAATAGGAACCCCCTTGACCTTCTCCATGCCTTTCCCCAGGCCTTCATCCTTAGAGTCATCGGTTCATCAAGTTAGTGTTATCTTTGCTGTTCTTGCTTTTTATTTTAATTCATTCATTTATAGCCATAAACAATACATAACATTGGCTTTTGTGTTTTCAAGATTTACAAAGATGGTGCCATATTGTACATGTTATTTTTCCACTGGCATTTTTGTTTTCAGTATGTATGATATAGATATATGCAGATATGTTTTTTTTCATTTTATCTAACACAATTAAGTATGGCTGACTTAACTGTTACCTACTGAGAGATATTAAGGTTGTTTCTCATTTTACTCTCTTCCAGAGCATAAAAGTGACAGTTTCTCTAGATGTAGAAGTGTTAGGTAGTAGGGCATGAACACTTTCAACCTGATTAATTTTTTTTTTTTTTTTGAGATGAAGTTTCGCTCTTATTGCCCAGGCTGGAGTGCAGTGGTGTGACCTTGGCTCACTGCAATCTATACCTCCCAGGTTTAAGTGATTCTCCTGCCTCAGCCTCAGGAGTAGCTGAGATTACAGATGCCTGCTACCATGTCCAGCTAATTTTTTGTATTTTTAGTAGAGATGGAGTTTCACCATGCTGGCCAGGCTGGTCTCGAACTCCTGATCTCAGGTGATCCACCCACCTCGGCCTCCCAAAATGTTGGGATTACAGGTGTGAGCCACCGCGCCTGGTCTTCATTAAATATTATAAATTGCTTTGCGAATTGATGATATGAACTTCACTTCTACCAACAGAGGTGGAATTCTTATTTTTCTACATTGTCTGCAACATCAGGACTTATTTATCTATTTTTTAAGCTTCATCGTTCTGCTGGATTTTTAGGTGGCATATAATTATTGTATTGTCCTAATTTACATTGAGGTGGAAGATATTTTATATAGTAATTAAATATTTGCATTGTTCTCTTTGTGAATTTCATTTTATTTGCCCATTCAATTTGGATTGTGAATTTTTTCTATTGATTTGTAAGCATAATTTATATATTTGTGGTGGTAACCCTATTTCAGTTATATGTTTTGTACATGTATTCTCCCAGCTTCTTGCTTTTAAAATTGTTTTTCTTATTAATTCTGTGAAGTTACAATTTTAATATTAGTAATCTTAATCCTGATAGATTTGCACTGAGAAGGAAAAATTACAACCCTATTTTACTCAAAAATGTATATATGCAAAAATTCCAAGTAAAATATTAGCAAATTGCGTCTATCTATTTATGAAAATGTTAAGAAATCATAACCAAGTTGAATATAGCCCAACTATGAAAGAATGACTTAATTAACAATAAAGTTTATAAATATAATTTCCAACATTAATAGGTAAGAAAAAACCATGTTATTTCACTAGATTCAGGAAAAAACACTTGATAATATTGAATTCTTGATTTAAAAAAACCCTTTGTAAATCAAAAATATAATACAACTTCCTATAGTGATAAACTATAGCAAAGAATTTTCATTATGGGGAAATTTTAGAAGTATTTCCATTTAATCAGAAGTGAAAAAAAATCAATGATTGTGACTTTCATTTAACTTGATATTGGCTTTCCTGGTTTAAAGCAATAAGAAATAAAAGAGAAATCAGATATGAGAATTGGAAAGCTAAAAATAAAATTGTCATCATTTTTAGATGATACAATTGTTTGTATAGAAAAACCCAAAATAATCTGAGAGAAAATAATTAGAAATAAGTAGAGAGTTTAGGAAGCTGATTAGTATAAGATTAGACTAAGAATATATTAATTTCTCCACAGAAACAGCAAATAACTAGATATTATAATTAAAAAGTATATAATAGTATCAGAGAATATTTAATACTAAGGAATATATCCAACCAAGGAGAAAAATGTACACAGTATCTTCAGAGAAAAATACAACAATCAAAATACATTAAAGAAGGCCTAAATAAATTGGGAGACATACCATATTTATGAATCAGAAAAAATATTCAAAAGATATCAAATCTGATCAAATTGATCTATTAATTAAAACAATTAGTCTTACCACCACATTGACAACAAATCTCTGTCAAACTTTCTTTTTTTAATTACAAAAGAAAAATATTTGTCTTTTAAAAGTAGAAAATAAAAAGGAGAAATTTTAAATGTTCAGTTATTTCCTCTCTCAGTTAAAACTTTATTTTAAATATTTTTTCAATATATTAGGTTGGTACAAAAGTAATTGCAGTTTTTACCATTAAAGACAAAGCCTAATATTTTGCACCAGCCTAATATTATATGTATGTGTTGTTCTGTGTGTGTGTGTGTGTGTGTGTGTGTGTGTGTGTGTGTGTGAGGATATAGGCTCTGGTGGTCTTAAAATATGTCCACAAATTCTCTGACACTCCTCTCTTCAAGAAGTGGAGCTTAATTCCCTTTCCTTTGAGTGCAGGTATTATTTAGTGACCTGCTTTCAATGAGCAACATATGACAGAAGTGATGTGTGTACATTCTGATACTAAGTCACAAAATTCATTGTGGATTCTGCCTTGTTCTCTTTCAGACCACTCACTCTGGGAGAAATCAACCACTATGTCATGAGGAAATTCAAACTGCCTATGGAGAGAGGCCCACATGGTGAGGAAGTAAAGCCTCTTCCCAATACCACGTGAGTGAGAAATACTAGAAGGGGATCCTCTAGCCCCAATCAAGTTTTCATATGACTACAGCCCCTGCCAGCATCCTAACTGCAATCTCGTAAAAGGCCATAGCAACAGCCAGGTGTGGTGGCTCATGCCTGCAATCTCAGCATTTCGGGAGGCTGAGGCAGGCGGATCAGCTGAGGTAAGGAGTTCAAAATCAGCCTGGCCAACAAAGCAAAACCCCGAATCTACTGAAAATACCAAAATTAGCCAGGTGCAGTGGCATATGCCTGTAGCTGAGGTAGGAGAATCACCTGAACCCAGGAGAAAGAGGTTGCAGTGAGCCAAGATAGTGCCACTGCACTCCAGCCTGGGTGACAGAGTGAGAGTCTGTCTCCAAACAAAAAAGACTCTAGTAAGGACCCCTTAACCAAACTGCTCCCAAAGCCTTGGCCCACAAAAATATGAGATATTAATTTATTTTTTTAGGCCACTAAGTTTTGGCATTATTTGTTATTCATCAATAGATAACTGATATAGGCTCTTTCTATACATATTTTTGATAATTTTTTAAAAAGAACTGTTTCTTAATTTCATAAGTATTATTTAATATAATTTCAAAATATTATATTCTCAATGAGAAATCTCAACAAAAAAGAGACACATAAAATCACTAACAATTCTCCCATGCAGAGGTAAACAAAGTTATCATTTTAGAACCCTAAAGTTTAGTCAGATTATACTGTATTTAGTTTGTTGAGGTATATATTCACATATGCAAAATTAGTTTTATTTAGTCTGTCTTAGCCCCAGGCAGAGGCTATGGAAACTTGACTTTAACAAATATAGAGAGTCTTAATTTGAGCTTTTTATCAAATTATATAATTTTGTAGATCATATGCTAAGCCTTTGTAGGATTATTACGTTTCATCATTATTTGGTTACAGTCTAGACGAGGTGACTTCCAAGGGTACCTAGCTGTCTTAGAAATAATAAAAGAAGACTCTATCTTGGCAGAAATTCAAATTTAGAAGGCTCTCCCTGATGTCTAATCTGACTCCTTTCTGATATTAATTAAGGTTCAAATTTGAATGAGACTAGAGATAATAACTTTCAATCCATATCCCTGGGAAAGAGTTACTTTTTCCTCAACCTTAGAAATGAGTCTGTAAGAGGACTACTTTTATGTGTGTGTGTGAAAAACTAGATGCTTGACATTCTCCACAGTATTGGGTTATTGGCTTCATTGCTGTAACAAACAGCACCAATATGCAGATTTCATACAAGATAGACCTTACTTTCTCTCTTTTTAAATTTTCCAGATGTAGGAGTCCTCAGTCTTTGTTGGGAAGTCTTCTCAGATATGTTCAACTAAATAATCAAAATGTATCCTTTTTTTAGGATTAATCACCTTAAACATCATTTTTGTAAATATTTTCTGTATTACATACTTTACTCATGAAATAATACCTTATTTGTGTGGTGCCATATTATTATTATTGTGTAATTAATTTACTTCCATGTTTTCCAATTTAATCATTAGAATTCTGTAAGTTCGCTACAGTGACATTTCTGGTTAGGAGTTAGAGTGGATGGGGCGCCAAGCAATAAGGTAAGTATTAGTGTAAGTAAGCCCTGGTTTGCCCAAGACAGTTCTCATTTAGGGTTCTTGTCCCAAGTAGCATTTTATTAATCCATTCTTCCATTGCTATTAAAAAATACCTGAGACCAGGTAATTTATAAAGAAAAGAGGTTAATTGGCTCATGGTTCTGCAGGAGGTACAGGAAGCATAACACTGGTGTCTGCTTCTGGGGAGTCCTCTGGAAGCTTAAGGTCACAGCAGAAGGCAAAGCAGGAGCAAGAGAGAGAATGAGTTGCTACACACTTTTAAATAAGCAGATCTCGAGGGAACTCACTATGGCGAGAACAGTACCATGGGGAATGGTGCTAAATCATTCATGAGAAATCTGCCCCCAGTTACCTCCCACCAGGCACCATCTGCAACACTGGGGATTATATCTCAATATGATATTTGGGTGGGGACACACATCCAAACTATATCAAGCATCTTTGTCATTCTCAGAAGTGTCCCTGTTGGGCTGAGAGTTTACAGTATCATGCTACAAAGGGACCTATGGGGCAATAATCTCACCTAGTATGTACATAACACTTCAGAGTTATCTCTTGTGGAATCCAAGCTAAGAGAGGATGCAGATCTTAAAAACATGCATTTTGGGTTATTTAGTTAGTATAGTGTATTGGGAGCTCAGGCACTGGAATCAGAAAAAAAACTGGGTCTGAATCAAAGTTCAAGAGATCTTGGCCAGTTGCTTCACTCTTTGAACCTTAAAGTACTTATCTGTAAAAAGAGAAAATGAAGAGTACCTCTCTCAAAGCAGTAGTTGTGGAAATTTAATGAGATAACTTTTTAAATTTTAGTTGACAAATAAGAATTGTACATATTTATAAGGTGCAGAGTGATATCTGATACATGTATAAAATGTGTAATGATCACATCACTATAATTAGAATATCCATCACCTCATTGATTATTTGTGTTATGGGCATTCAAAATTTTCTCTTCTATCTTTTTGAACATAGACAATAAACTGTTACCTGTAACCACCCTACAGCATGATAGAACATTGGAACTTATTTCTTCTATCTAGCTGTCACTTTGGAGATGACCTAGACTTCTCTTAGTTTCCTAAGGCTGCTGTAAATAGAGCACCGTGAACTGGGTGACTTAAAACAACTGAATTTTATTGTCTCACAGTCCTGAAGTCTAGAAGTCCCAAATCAAGCCATCAGCAGAGTCATGCTCCCTCTGAAACCTGCAAGGGAGAATCCTTCCCCACTTCTCGTACTTGGCTTGTAGATACAACACTACAATCCCCCATCTTCACACTGCATTTTCCCTGTGTCTCTATACACTGTTTCCTCTGTGCATGTCTTATCTGTGTCTGAGTTCAAATCACCCCCTCCATTTTTTTCAAAAATTAGGATACCTATTATATTAAATCAGGGCCCATCCTAATGGCCTCATCTTAACTTGACTATACCGGCACCTACATCTGTTTCCATAGAGGGTTGCATTCTGAGGTAGCAGGAGTTAGGACATCAACATATCTTTTCAGGGAGACACAATTTAACCCATAATGCTATTTTTAAAGCATTTATTTGTTTGGCTCATAATAAGCTCTTATTGATGTTTTCTGCTCATATATTCAAACAGAAAAATACTTTGTTAGACAAAAATCATATAAGGTAGAGGGAATTTTGGTCACTGCAATAGAAACTGCTATTTGGCCTTAAATATTTATTTTTCCTTCTTCCACCCTGAGAGAGACTCTTGACTGTAGCTACCTGAAAAGAGAACTGAAATGTACATTCTAATTTATAACTAGTTGTGGTCATAGAGATAAATTTGACCAAGAAGATACAGGTGACGGTCCTTAATGAAAAGGAAAATAATGCCTTACCTTTCTTTTGTTCCTTCTCATTAGTCAGAATGCAGAGATGTGGTGGCTGAAGATGGAGCTTTTGCCTGAAGCAATCACCTGTTGGAAACTTCATGCTGAAAATGCCCGAGTAATAATACAGAGGGGATCTGGGTCCCTGGTGGATATTCCAAATTTGGGTTGTTCATGGTGACATGAGAAGACAATAAGCTTCAATTTTGCCTAAATAACTGTCACTTGGGGTTTTCTGTCATTTACAGACAAATCTGATCTAGATTAATACACCTCTGCTGGGTACCAAGATCAATCTAATAATCAAGACAGTTTCATTCCATCTAGATATTTCTCTATAACAGGACCTAAAGAAGTTATTTAACTTCCACAATTCATTTCAAATACTGCTTTTAATTAACAAGAAGTTTAAATGATGCAATAATGTAATAGGGCTGAGAAAATGTCATAAAAGTCTAACACAGTCATAGGTAAAGTACTTGTAGTAAATTACACAGAACAAGGGTGATGACAATCCAGGCCATCTGTGTTGGTCACACCACATATAGACGATAGTTTTCAGCTCTGGAAGCCATAATTTGAGGAAAGGTACAGATAAATTGGGACATTTACGATTGAGAGGGATCAGAATGATGAGAGGATATTGCATCTCACAGTGCTGTAAGTAGCCAGAGAACAATGATTCAAAGCTGGAAAGGCTCACTCAATATAACCAATGGCTTTATACCCTAATTACTTAGAGATGTCCTGGGTTAAATTGAGTGGTAAATTGTTACTAGAGATACTTAAACCTAAGCTTGACCACTGGGCAAGGATGTTGTAGGGGATGATGAAGGATAGGAAGGGTGTGAGGTATTCTCCTTTGCTCGTGAGTAAATAGAAACTTACTTGAGCTCCTTTAGGAACGGGGAAAGTGGTGATTAGAAAAATTTTTATAGTGAATCTAGGACTAGAAAATTTGTCAAGATTCCAGGTATCCCTAGATTTTTTTTCTCTGGCTATCATGGCCAGTGTGATCTCTTTCTCATGGAATCCTAGCTTTTTTCTGTAGGTCTACTTCATTATTCTCTTGCAACTGACTGGTTAGTCACTTAGGTCTCTGGGGAAAATTCCAGAGCAAGTGAGTCTGACAGGCTTAGCTACGTACATTTGCCTCCACTGAGCACAGCCTGTTGAACCACACATCCTCTTAAGAGGCTGCCAGCTGTTAACAGATAAACTTAATCACATTAACACTTTAAAGAGTTTATTTGAGCAGATAGTGATTCATGAATTTGCAGTACCAAACCACAAACAGGTTGGGCTCCACTGAAGGGGAATAAGAGAAAAACTTTTATAAGTTGTTCTCGAAAGCAAGGCAAAGAAAATATTTGATTGATTAAAGTAGCTTTAAAGTCCCTAGTTAGAGGTTAGTTGGCAGTTTCTGACTGGTTAAGCTTAAGTTTCATTTTTCTAGGCTATGACCCTTTTCTCTGAGCTCGGTTTGAGTTTACATGTATGAACTCAAGAGGCTAGAGCCACCTCAGTTTGATGGTTTCCCAATTAATTGTTTTAACACAACCTAGGGATGAGCTGTCCTTGGGCTAGTTACCCATCCCTCATCCAGTCAATGGGCCACTGTGCCAGCTACAGTGGCTTCCCTACAAAGAAATGAGGAGTGGGAATGGAGAATACAGCTTGAGCTGAAGGTGGGTTTCGGCAGTGGCTTGTATTATGGTTTGTATACATGGAAACACTAGATGGGATTAAAATTCCTCTTCCACTTGTAATTCCTCAATTCCCTGATGCTAGTAAAATTAGAATTCGACCTTATGTTTGAAAATAAGATAAGGGGAAGGTATTAGTCCGTTTTCATGCTGCTATGAAGAAATAACCAAGACTGGGTAATTTTTAAAGAAAAAGGGTTTAATTGATCTACAGTTTCACATGGCTGGGAAGGCCTCAGGAAACTTACAATCATGGCTGAAGGCACCTTTTCACAGGGTGGGAGGAGAGAGAATGAGTGACAACAGGGGAAATGCCAGAAGCTTATAAAACTATCAGATCTTGTAAGAACTTACTCACTACTATGAGAACAGCATGGGAGAAATTGCCCCATATTCAATCACTTCCCACCAGGTCCCTCCCATGACATGTGGGGATTATGGGGATTACAATTCAAAATGAGAGGCCGGGCGCGGTGGCTCAAGCCTGTAATCCCAGCACTTTGGGAGGCCGAGGCGGGTGGATCACGAGGTCAAGAGATCGAGACCATCCTGGTCAACACGGTGAAACCCCGTCTCTAC
>NW_016107325.1:9250806-9252732 GCF_001604975.1 Cebus imitator
AAAAAAAAAAAAAAAAAAAAAAAAAAAAAAAAACAATTCAAAATGAGATTTGAGTAGGGACACAAGCCTAACCATTTCAGGGAGGATATGTCAATACCTGATATGGAGAATAAGACAGAAACATGTATTATTGGGATAAATAAAAGAATAAGGAGAAAGGAGTGTTTGGAACCAAATAATGGTAGGTTTTGATTAGTTTTATTATCATTTCTCATTACTTTTTAGTTTGTAATATTGTCTTTTATTACATACTTTCCTCCTGTTAACTTTGGTGGTACCATGAGCCTATTGCTAGACAAACAGTAGCAAAGGTGCTCAACCTGCAAAGATACAAAATACATTTTTGAGAGATGAAGCACTATGAACATTTCATGAGTTAAAAATAATATGTCCTAATAAGTGGCTTCATTCTTATTAGTGGTTGATTTCTCTATATCAGCCATGTTAGAAAATGAAGTGAAAGTAAGAATGCAGCAAGGCATGTTTCCCCCTTGAATTCTTGGTATCTCTAACTTTTAACAAAATTTTTTACAAAAAACATTGTTTTTAATTTCAGTTCATTATTTTCCCTTTCCTTAGCTGTGTTCATTTCTCAGAGTGCTTGCATCTATTTCTTACTAACGTAAGATCCCAAGATATTTTCTAAAAAGTGTCAGTATGAATGAAGTGAACATTTGCCACAGGAGCTCAGCCTGACTTTTAAAACAAGTCTGAAAATAGTGTGAGTAAGAATGATATGAATCCATTTAGATTTGTTATAAATACTACTACCTTCTTCAACTCAGTGTCCAAAAGGACCGTCATGTCCCTAAGGGCTAGAAAAGGAACAACTCAGACAGCAGCCACGTTCCCATGACCTTGCTTTGCAGGGGCCTGACCCAGATGTGGTGGGAAGCACAAGATAGCAAATCTCTTACTGAATCTTTTTATGCATGGGCTTGGCCTGAACTTAAATGTCCCTGCTACAATGACTTTAAAAAATGATGATTAAATAATGTAAAACGTATTGCAAATAAAATGTAAATTATCTAAAGGAAAGAAGCCACAGACTGAAAGATTAGAAGTGTTTACAAGTTGCAAAATCCAAACTAAACCATATGAAGACAGCGTGGAGTGTGTCTGTGTGTGTGTGTGTGTGTGTGTGTGTGTGTGTGTGTGTTGTAAGAATCAGGTGATGTGTCCTACTGAAAAGCCTGTACATTTTACCAATTGATACCTTTTGGGGAAAATAAGAGGAATCTAACAGCTGAATGCACACATGCATATGTGCACACGCACACACACTCACTCACACAGACTTTACATGCTTGAGAAGACTGAAAATAAACCACGTACACTGTTCCCTTTAGCTTAAATAGCCAGTGGCTCTCAAGGCACTGTAACTCCTTTTAGACTCAGAGGGAAAAAACTGTATTTATTTTCATTTTTATATTTTTCTATGCCCTAGTTAGAAGAAATATTTTCCTTTTAGAAATTTCCTTTGAAGTGATTTTCTATTCCACAGCAAACTCTTGAATTATTACTGTTTCATTATTCATTTGTCGTAGGTTCTGTGTTGGTTCAAATTATCTTTAGTTACTTTTCTGGTAGCTACTAACTGGTATATTTTTTGTGGGATGTGTCAGCTGATAATATTCAAGGGAGGCAACTTAACTCCTTCAGTGATTTCAGCGATAATAAAAATATTCACAAGACACATGGTCTTTAGTAGTTAGAAGTTTCATAATACATATGCATAATACCATGTTCTGGTCCTTCACGAAACAGGGAGTCTGGGTTCCAGGATTAATATTGTGAAGAGCTCAGATCTTCTGGGTGGTTCATTGGGTTACACAGTATCTCTGGAGAGTGGCATTTGGGGTCCAGAAAATGGTGCAAACATTTATAAACTTTTTCATCATTCAGCTAGCCCAAATAGATCTGTCT